>NW_027096574.1:28397-49482 GCF_019320115.1 Miscanthus floridulus | reverse complement strand
ATACAAGGCTCGAAAATCATTTTGACCGCACCCGATAGAACTCCTAGGTGACGAGGCTCAAGTGGAATCTCGTTTCGGTCCATTTGGATATAGTGTTAGTATTAGTGCAAGATAGGTGCACGGTCTGTGGCAAACGTACCATAGGCTCAGAAATCATTTTGGACGCACCCGATGGTACTCCTGGGTGACGAGGCTCAAGTGGAATCTTGTATCGGTCCGTTTGGAGATAGTGTTAGTATCAGTGCAAGAGAGGTGCACGGTTTGTGCCAAACAAGTCTCCAAAATCATTTCGGAAGCACCCGATGGAACTCCTAGATGACGAGGCTCAAGTGGAATCTTATTTCGGTCCGTTTGGAGATAGTGTTAGTATTAGTGCAAGACAGGTGCACGGTTTGTTCCAAACAAGGCTTGGAAATCATTTTGACTACACTCGATAGAACGCCTAGGTGACGAGGCTCAAGTGGAATCTCGTTTCGGTCTGTTTGGATATAGTGTTAGTATTAGTGCAAGATATGCACGGTTTGTAACAAATGTAGCATAGGCTCAGAAATCGTTTTGCACGCACCCGATGGTACTCCTAGGTGACGAGGCTCAAGTGGAATCTTGTTTCGGTCCGTTATGAGATAGTGTTAGTATCAGTGCAAGATAGGTGCACGGTTTGTGCCAAACAAGGCTCGGAAATCATTTCGGAAGCACCCGATGGAAATCCTAGATGACGAGGCTCAAGTGGAATCTTGTTTTGGTCCGTTTGGGAGATATTTAGTATTAGTGCAAGACAGGTGCACGTTTGGTTCCAAACAATGCTCGAAACATTTTGGACCGCACCCGATAGAACTCCGAGGTGACGAGGCTCAAGTGGAATCTCGTTTCGGTCCGTTTGGATATAGTGTTACTATTAGTGCAAGATAGGTGCACGGTTTGTGCCAAACAAGGCTCTGAAATCATTTCAGAAGCACCCGATGGAAAATCCTAGATGACGAGGCTCAAGTGGAATCTTGTTTTGGTCTGTTTGGAGATAGTGTTAGTATTAGTGCAAGACAGGTGCACGGTTTGTTCCAAACAAGGCTCAGAAATCATTTTGACCGCACCCGATAGAACTCCTAGGTGACGAGGGCTCAAGTGGAATCTCGTTTCGGTCCGTTTGGATATAGTGTTAGTATTAGTGCAAGATAGGTGCACGGTTATGCCAAACGGCTCGAAATCATTTCGGAAGCACCCGATGGAAGTCCTAGATGACGAGGCTCAAGTGGAATCTTGTTGGTCTGTTTGGAGATAGTGTTAGTATTAGTGCAAGACAGGTGCACGGTTTGTTCCAACAAGCTCGGAAATCATTTTGACTGCCACCCGATAGAACTCCGAGGTGACGAGGCTGAAGTGGAATCTCGTTTCGGTCCGTTTGGATATAGTGTTAGTATTAGTGCAAGATAGGCGCACGGTTATGCAACAAACGTACCATAGGCTCAGAAATCATTTTGCACGCACCCGATGGTACTCCTAGGTGACGAGGCTCAAGTGGAATCTTGTTCAGTCCTTGGATGTTAGTGTAGTATTAGTGCAAGATAGGTGCACGGTTTGTTCCAAACAAGGCTCGGAAATCATTTTTGACCGCACCCGATAGAACTCCTAGTTGACGAGGCTCAAGTGAAATCTCGTTCGGTCTGTTTGGATATAGTGTTAGTATTAGTGCAAGATAGGTGCACGGTTTGTGCCAAACGTACCATAGGCTTAGAAATCATTTTGGACCACCCGATGGTACTCCTAGGTGACGAGGCTCAAGTGGAATCTTGTTTTGGTCCGTTTGGAGATATGTGTTAGTATCAGTGCAAGAGAGGTGAATGGTTTGTGCCAAACAAGTCTCCGAAATCATTTCGGAAGTACCCGATGGAACTCCTAGATGACGAGGCTCAAGTGGAATCTCATTTCGGTCCGTTTGGAGATAGTGTTAGTATTAGTGCAAGACAGGTGCACGGTTTGTTCCAAACAAGGCTCGAAAATCATTTTGACTACACTCGATAGAACTCCTAGGTGACGAGGCTCAAGTGGAATCTCGTTTCGGTCCATTTGGATATAGTGTTAGTATTAGTGCAAGATATGTGCACAGTTTGTAACAAACGTAACATAGGCTCAGAAATCGTTTTGCACGCACCCGATGGTACTCCTAGGTGACGAGGCTCAAGTGGAATCTTGTTTTGGTCCGTTTGGAGATAGTGTTAGTATCAGTGCAAGAGAGGTGCACGGTTTGTGCCAAACAAGTCTCCGAAATCATTTCGGAAGCACCCGATGGAACTCCTAGATGACGAGGCTCAAGTGGAATCTCATTTCGGTCTGTTTGGAGATAGTGTTAGTATTAGTGCAAGACAGGTGCACGGTTTGTTCCAAACAAGGCTCGGAAATCATTTTGACTACACTCGATAGAACTCCTAGGTGACGAGGCTCAAGTAGAATCTCGTTTCGGTCCGTTTGGATATAGTGTTAGTATTAGTGCAAGATATGTGCACGGTTTGTAACAAACGTAACATAGGCTCATAAATCGTTTTGCACGCACCTGATGGTACTCCTAGGTGACGAGGCTCAAGTGGAGTCTTGTTTCGGTCCGTTTGGAGATAGTGTTAGTATTAGTGCAAGACAGGTGCACGGTTTGTTCCATACAAGGCTCGAAAATCATTTTGACCGCACCCGATAGAACTCCTAGTTGACGAGGCTCAAGTGGAATCTCGTTTCGGTCCATTTGGATATAGTGTTAGTATTAGTGCAAGATAGGTGCACGGTTTGTGCCAAATGTGCCATAGGCTCAGAAATCGTTTGGGACACAGCCGATGGTACTCCTAGGTGACGAGGCTCAAGTGGAATCTTGTTTCGGTCTATTTGGAGATAGTGTTAGTCTAAGTGCAAGAGAGGTTCACGGTTTTTGGCAAACAAGGCTCGGAAATCATTTCGGAAGCACCCGATGGAACTCCTAGATGACGAGGCTCAAGTGGAATCTTGTTTCGGTCTGTTTGGAGTTAGTGTTAGTATTAGTGCAAGATAGGTGCATGGTTTGTAACAAACGTAACATAGGCTCATAAATCGTTTTGCACGCACCCGATGGTACTCCTAGGTGACGAGGCTCAAGTGGAATCTTGTTTCGGTCCGTTTGGAGATAGTGTTAGTATTAGTGCAAGACAGGTGCACGGTTTGTTCCATACAAGGCTCGAAAATCAGTTTGACTGCACCCGATAGAATTCCTAGGTGACGAGGCTCAAGTGGAATCTCGTTTCGGTCCATTTGGATATAGTGTTAGTATTAGTGCAAGATAGGAGCACGGTCTGTGCCAAACGTACCATAGGCTCAGAAATCATTTTGGACGCACCCGATGGTACTCCTTGGTGATGAGGCTCAAGTGGAATCTTGTTTTGGTCCGTTTGGAGATAGTGTTAGTATCAGTGCAAGAGAGGTGCACGGTTTGTGCCAAACAAGTCTCCGAAATCATTTCGGAAGCACCCGATGGAACTCCTAGATGACGAGGCTCAAGTGGAATCTCATTTCGGTCTGTTTGGAGATAGTGTTAGTATTAGTGCAAGACAGGTGCACGATTTGTTCCAAACAAGGCTCAGAAATCATTTTGACTACACTCGATAGAACTCCTAGGTGACGAGGCTCAAGTGGAATCTCGTTTCGGTCCGTTTGGATATAGTGTTAGTATTAGTGCAAGATATGTGCACGGTTTGTAACAACGTAACATAGGCTCAGAAATCGTTTTGCACGCACCCGATGGTACTCCTAGGTGACGAGGCTCAAGTGGAATCTTGTTTCGGTCCGTTTGGAGATAGTGTTAGTATTAGTGCAAGATAGGTGCACGGTTTGTTCCATACAAGGCTCGAAAATCATTTTGACCGCACCCGATAGAACTCCTAGGTGATGAGGCTCAAGTGGAATCTCGTTTCGGTCCATTTGGATATAGTGTTAGTATTAGTGCAAGATAGGTGCACGGTCTGTGGCAAACGTACCATAGGCTCAGAAATCATTTTGGACGCACCCGATGGTACTCCTGGGTGACGAGGCTCAAGTGGAATCTTGTATCGGTCCGTTTGGAGATAGTGTTAGTATCAGTGCAAGAGAGGTGCACGGTTTTGTGCCAAACAAGTCTCCAAAATCATTTCGGAAGCACCCGATGGAACTCCTAGATGACGAGGCTCAAGTGGAATCTTATTTCGGTCCGTTTGGAGATAGTGTTAGTATTAGTGCAAGACAGGTGCACGGTTTGTTCCAAACAAGGCTTGGAAATCATTTTGACTACACTCGATAGAACTCCTAGGTGACGAAGCTCAAGTGGAATCTCGTTTCGGTCTGTTTGGATATAGTGTTAGTATTAGTGCAAGATATGTGCACGGTTTGTAACAAATGTAGCATAGGCTCAGAAATCGTTTTGCACGCACCCGATGGTACTCCTAGGTGACGAGGCTCAAGTGGAATCTTGTTTCGGTCCGTTATGATATAGTGTTAGTATCAGTGCAAGATAGGTGCACGGTTTGTGCCAAACAAGGCTCGGAAATCATTTCGGAAGCACCCGATGGAAATCCTAGATGACGAGGCTCAAGTGGAATCTTGTTTTGGTCCGTTTGGAGATAGTGTTAGTATTAGTGCAAGACAGGTGCACGGTTTGTTCCAAACAAGGCTCGGAAATCATTTTGACTGCACCCGATAGAACTCCTAGGTGACGAGGCTCAAGTGGAATCTTGTTTCGGTCCATTTGGATATAGTGTTAGTATTAGTGCAAGATAGGTGCACGGTTTATGCCAAACAAGGCTCGGAAATCATTTCGGAAGCACCCGATGGAAGTCCTAGATGACGAGGCTCAAGTGGAATCTTGTTTTGGTCTGTTTGGAGATAGTGTTAGTATTAGTGCAAGACAGGTGCACGGTTTGTTCCAAACAAGGCTCGGAAATCATTTTGACTGCACCCGATAGAACTCCTAGGTGACGAGGCTGAAGTGGAATCTCGTTTCGGTCCGTTTGGATATAGTGTTAGTATTAGTGCAAGATATGCGCACGGTTTGCAACAAACGTAACATAGGCTCAGAAATCATTTTGCACGCACCCGATGGTACTCCTAGGTGACGAGGCTCAAGTGGAATCTTGTTTCAGTCCATTTGGAGTTAGTGTTAGTATTAGTGCAAGATAGGTGCACGGTTTGTTCCAAACAAGGCTCGGAAATCATTTTGACCGCACCCGATAGAACTCCTAGTTGACGAGGCTCAAGTGAAATCTCATTTTGGTCTGTTTGGATATAGTGTTAGTATTAGTGTAAGATAGGTGTACGGTTTGTGCCAAACGTACCATAGGCTCAGAAATCATTTTGGACGCACCCGATGGTACTCCTAGGTGACGAGGCTCAAGTGGAATCTTGTTTTGGTCCGTTTGGAGATAGTGTTAGTATCAGTGCAAGAGAGGTGAACGGTTTGTGCCAAACAAGTCTCCGAAATCATTTCGGAAGTACCCGATGGAACTCCTAGATGACGAGGCTCAAGTGGAATCTCATTTCGGTCCGTTTGGAGATAGTGTTAGTATTAGTGCAAGACAGGTGCACGGTTTGTTCCAAACAAGGCTCGAAAATCATTTTGACTACACTCGATAGAACTCCTAGGTGACGAGGCTCAAGTGGAATCTCGTTTCGGTCCGTTTGGATATAGTGTTAGTATTAGTGCAAGATATGTGCACAGTTTGTAACAAACATAACATAGGCTCAGAAATCATTTTGCACGCACCCGATGGTACTCCTAGGTGACGAGGCTCAAGTGGAATCTTGTTTTGGTCCGTTTGGAGATAGTGTTAGTATCAGTGCAAGAGAGGTGCACGGTTTGTGCCAAACAAGTCTCCGAAATCATTTCGGAAGCACCCGATGGAACTCCTAGGTGACGAGGCTCAAGTGGAATCTCATTTCGGTCCGTTTGGAGATAGTGTTAGTATTAGTGCAAGACAGGTGCACGGTTTGTAACAAACGTAACATAGGCTCAGAAATTGTTTTGCATGCACCCGATGGTACTCCTAGGTGACGAGGCTCAAGTGGAATCTTGTTTTGGTCCGTTTGGAGATAGTGTTAGTATCAGTGCAAGAGAGGTGCACGGTTTGTGCCAAACAAGTCTCCGAAATCATTTCGGAAGCACCCGATGGAACTCCTAGATGACGAGGCTCAAGTGGAATCTCATTTCGGTCCGTTTGGAGATAGTGTTAGTATTAGTGCAAGACAGGTGCATGGTTTGTTCCAAACAAGGCTCGGAAATCATTTTGACTACACTCGATAGAACTCCTAGGTGACGAGGCTCAAGTGGAATCTCGTTTCGGTCCGTTTGGATATAGTGTTAGTATTAGTGCAAGATATGTGCACGGTTTGTAACAAACGTAACATAGGCTCAGAAATCATTTTGCACGCACCCGATGGTACTCCTAGGTGACGAGGCTCAAGTGGAATCTTGTTTCGGTCCGTTTGGAGATAGTGTTAGTATTAGTGCAAGACAGGTGCACGGTTTGTTCCATACAAGGCTCGAAAATCATTTTGACCGCACCCGATAGAACTCCTAGGTGACGAGGCTCAAGTGGAATCTCATTTCGGTCCATTTGGATATAGTGTTAGTATTAGTGCGAGATAGGTGCATGGTCTGTGGCAAACGTACCATAGGCTCAGAAATCATTTTGGACGCACCCGATGGTACTCCTGGGTGACGAGGCTCAAGTGGAATCTTGTTTCGGTCCGTTTGGAGTTAGTGTTAGTATTAGTGCAAGATAGGTGCACGGTTTGTTACAAACAAGGTTCGGAAATCATTTTGACCGCACCCGATAGAACTCCTAGGTGACGAGGCTCAAGTGAAATCTCGTTTCGGTCTGTTTGGATATAGTGTTAGTATTAGTGCAAGATAGGTGCACGGTTTGTTCCAAACAAGGCTCAGAAATCATTTTGACTACACTCGATAGAACTCCTAGGTGACGAGCCTCAAGTGGAATCTCGTTTCGGTCTGTTTGGATATAGTGTTAGTATTAGTGCAAGATATGTGCACGGTTTGTAACAAACATAGCATAGGCTCAGAAATCGTTTTGCACGCACCCGATGGTACTCCTAGGTGACGAGGCTCAAGTGGAATCTTGTTTTGGTCCGTTATGAGATAGTGTTATTATCAGTGCAAGATAGGTGCACGGTTTGTGCCAAACAAGGCTCGGAAATCATTTCAGAAGCACCCGATGGAAATCCTAGATGACGAGGCTCAAGTGGAATCTTGTTTTGGTCCGTTTGGAGATAGTGTTAGTATTAGTGCAAGACAGGTGCACGGTTTGTTCCAAACAAGGCTCGGAAATCATTTTGACCGCACCCGATAGAACTCCTAGGTGACGAGGCTCAAGTGGAATCTCGTTTCAGTCCGTTTGGATATAGTGTTAGTATTAGTGCAAGATAGGTGCACGGTTTGTGCCAAACAAGGCTCGGAAATCATTTCGGAAGCACCTGATGGAAATCCTAGATGACGAGGCTCAAGTGGAATCTTGTTTTGGTCTGTTTGGAGATATTGTTAGTATTAGTGCAAGACAGGTGCACGGTTTGTTCCAAACAAGGCTCGGAAATCATTTTGACCGCACCCGATAGAACTCCTAGGTGACGAATCTCAAGTGGAATCTCGTTTCGGTCCGTTTGGATATAGTGTTAGTATTAGTGCAAGATATGCGCACGGTTTGCAACAAACGTAACATAGGCTCAGAAATCATTTTGCACGCACCCGATGGTACTCCTAGGTGACGAGGCTCAAGTGGAATCTTGTTTCGGTCCGTTTGGAGTTAGTGTTAGTATTAGTGCAAGACAGGTGCATGGTTTGTTCCAAACAAGGCTCGGAAATCATTTTGACCGCACCCGATAAAACTCCTAGGTGACGAGGCTCAAGTGGAAACTCGTTTCGGTCCGTTTGGATATAGTGTTAGTATTAGTGCAAGATAGGTGCACGGTTTGTGCCAAACAAGGCTCGGAAATCATTTCGGAAGCACCTGATGGAAATCCTAGATGACGAGGCTCAAGTGGAATCTTGTTTCGGTCCGTTTGGAGATAGTGTTAGTATTAGTGCAAGACAGGTGCACGGTTTGTTCCAAACAAGGCTCGGAAATCATTTTGACCGCACCCGATAGAACTCCTAGGTGACGAGGCTCAAGTGGAATCTTGTTTCGGTCCATTTGGATATAGTGTTAGTATTAGTGCAAGATATGCGCACGGTTTGCAACAAACGTAACATAGGCTCAGAAATCATTTTGCACGCACCCGATGGTACTCCTAGGTGACGAGGCTCAAGTGGAATCTTGTCTCGGTCCGTTTGGAGTTAGTGTTAGTATTAGTGCAAGATAGGTGCACGGTTTGTTCCAAACAAGGCTCGGAAATCATTTTGACCGCACCCGATAGAACTCCTAGGTGACGAGGCTCAAGTGGAATCTCGTTTCGGTCCGTTTGGATATAGTGTTAGTATTAGTGCAAGATATGTTCACGGTTTGTAACAAACGTACCATAGGCTCATAAATTGTTTTGCACGCACCCGATAGTACTCCTAGGTGACGAGGCTCAAGTGGAATCTTGTTTCGGTCCGTTTGGAGATAGTGTTAGTATTAGTGCAAGACAGGTGCACGGTTTGTTCCATACAAGGCTCGAAAATCATTTTGACCGCACCCGATAGAACTCCTAGGTGACGAGGCTCAAGTGGAATCTCGTTTCGGTCCGTTTGGATATAGTGTTAGTATTAGTGCAAGATAGGTGCACGGTTTGTGCCAAACAAGGCTCAGAAATCATTTCGGAAGCACCCGATGGAAATCCTAGATGACGAGGCTCAAGTGGAATCTTGTTTTGGTCTGTTTGGAGATAGTGTTAGTATTAGTGCAAGACAGGTGCACGGTTTGTTCCAAACAAGGCTCGGAAATCATTTTGACCGCACCCAATAGAACTCCTAGGTGACGAGGCTCAAGTGGAATCTCGTTTCGGTTCGTTCAGATATAGTGTTAGTATTAGTGCAAGATATGCGCATGGTTTGTAACAAACGTAACATAGGCTCAGAAATCATTTTGCACGCACCCGATGGTACTCCTAGGTGACGAGGCTCAAGTGGAATCTTGTTTCGGTCCGTTTGGAGGTAGTGTTAGTATTAGTGCAAGACAGGTGCACGGTTTGTTCCAAACAAGGCTCGGAAATCATTTTGACCGCACTCGATAGAACTCCTAGGTGACGAGGCTCAAGTGGAATCTCGTTTCGGTTCGTTTGGATATAGTGTTAGTATTAGTGCAAGATATGTGCACAGTTTGTAACAAACGTAACATAGGCTCAGAAATCGTTTTGCACGCACCCGATGGTACTCCTAGGTGACGAGGCTCAAGTGGAATCTTGTTTTGGTCCGTTTGGAGATAGTGTTAGTATCAGTGCAAGAGAGGTGCACGGTTTGTGCCAAACAAGTCTCCGAAATCATTTCGGAAGCACCCGATGGAACTCCTAGGTGACGAGGCTCAAGTGGAATCTCATTTCGGTCCGTTTGGAGATAGTGTTAGTATTAGTGCAAGACAGGTGCACGGTTTGTAACAAACGTAACATAGGCTCAGAAATTGTTTTGCACGCACCCGATGGTACTCCTAGGTGACGAGGCTCAAGTGGAATCTTGTTTTGGTCCGTTTGGAGATAGTGTTAGTATCAGTGCAAGAGAGGTGCACGGTTTGTGCCAAACAAGTCTCCGAAATCATTTCGGAAGCACTCGATGGAACTCCTAGATGACGAGGCTCAAGTGGAATCTCATTTCGGTCCGTTTGGAGATAGTGTTAGTATTAGTGCAAGACAGGTGCACGGTTTGTTCCAAACAAGGCTCGGAAATCATTTTGACTACACTCGATAGGACTCCTAGGTGACGAGGCTCAAGTGGAATCTCGTTTCGGTCCGTTTGGATATAGTGTTAGTATTAGTGCAAGATATGTGCACGGTTTGTAACAAACGTAACATAGGCTCAGAAATCATTTTGCACGCACCTGATGGTACTCCTAGGTGACGAGGCTCAAGTGGAATCTTGTTTCGGTCCGTTTGGAGATAGTGTTAGTATTAGTGCAAGACAGGTGCACGGTTTGTTCCATACAATGCTCGAAAATCATTTTGACCGCACCCGATAGAATTCCTAGGTGACGAGGCTCAAGTGGAATCTCGTTTCGGTCCATTTGGATATAGTGTTAGTATTAGTGCAAGATAGGTGCACGGTCTGTGCCAAACGTACCATAGGCTCAGAAATCATTTTGGACGCACCCGATGGTACTCCTAGGTAACGAGGCTCAAGTGGAATCTTGTTTTGGTCTGTTTGGAGATAGTGTTAGTATCAGTGCAAGAGAGGTGCACGGTTTGTGCCAAACAAGCCTCCAAAATCATTTTGGAAGCACCCGATGGAACTCCTAGATGACGAGGCTCAAGTGGAATCTCATTTCGGTCTGTTTGGAGATAGTGTTAGTATTAGTGCAAGACAGGTGCACGGTTTATTCCAAACAAGGCTCGGAAATCATTTTGACTACACTCGATAGAACTCCTAGGTGACGAGGCTCAAGTGGAATCTCGTTTCGGTCCGTTTGGATATAGTGTTAGTATTAGTGCAAGATATGTGCACGGTTTGTAACAAACGTAACATAGGCTCAGAAATCATTTTGCACGCACCCGATGGTACTCCTAGGTGACGAGGCTCAAGTGGAATCTTGTTTCGGTCCGTTTGGAGATAGTGTTAGTATTAGTGCAAGATAGGTGCACGGTTCTTCCATACAAGGCTCGAAAATCATTCTGACCGCACCCGATAGAACTCCTAGGTGACGAGGCCCAAGTGGAATCTCATTTCGGTCCATTTGGATATAGTGTTAGTATTAGTGCAAGATAGGTGCATGGTCTGTGGCAAACGTACCATAGGCTCAGAAATCATTTTGGACGCACCCGATGGTACTCCTGGGTGACGAGGCTCAAGTGGAATCTTGTTTCGGTCCATTTGGAGATAGTGTTAGTATCAGTGCAAGAGAGGTGCACGGTTTGTGCCAAACAAGTCTCCAAAATCATTTTGGAAGCACCCGATGGAACTCCTAGATGATGAGGCTCAAGTGGAATCTTATTTCGGTCCGTTTGGAGATAGTGTTAGTATTAGTGCAAGACAGGTGCATGGTTTGTTCCAAACAAGGCTCGGAAATCATTTTGACTACACTCGATAGAACTCCTAGGTGACGAGGCTCAAGTGGAATCTCGTTTCGGTATGTTTGGATATAGTGTTAGTATTAGTGCAAGATATGTGCACGGTTTGTAACAAATGTAGCATAGGCTCAGAAATCGTTTTGCACGCACCCGATGGTACTCCTAGGTGACGAGGCTCAAGTGGAATCTTGTTTCGGTCCGTTATGAGATAGTGTTAGTATCAGTGCAAGATAGGTGCACGGTTTGTGCCAAACAAGGCTCGGAAATCATTTCGGAAGCACCCGATGGAAATCCTAGATGACGAGGCTCAAGTGGAATCTTGTTTTGGTCCGTTTGGAGATAGTGTTAGTATTAGTGCAAGACGGGTGCATGGTTTGTTCCAAACAAGGCTCAGAAATCATTTTGACCGCACCCGATAGAACTTCTAGGTGACGAGGCTCAAGTGGAATCTCGTTTCGGTCCATTTGGATATAGTGTTAGTATTAGTGCGAGATAGGTGCACGGTCTGTGGCAAACGTACCATAGGCTCAGAAATCATTTTGGACGCACCCGATGGTACTCCTGGGTGACGAGGCACAAGTGGAATCTTGTTTCGGTCCGTTTGGAGTTAGTGTTAGTATTAGTGCAAGACAGGTGCATGGTTTGTTCCAAACAAGGCCCGGAAATCATTTCGGAAGCACCCGATGGAAATCCTAGATGACGAGGCTCAAGTGGAATCTTGTTTTGGTCCGTTTGGAGATAGTGTTAGTATTAGTGCAAGACAGGTGCACGGTTTGTTTCCAAACAAGGCCCGGAAATCATTTTGACCGCACCCGATAGAACTCCTAGGTGACGAGGCTCAAGTGGAATCTAGTTTCGGTCCGTTTGGATATAGTGTTAGTATTAGTGCAAGATAGGTGCACGGTTTGTGCCAAACAAGGCTCGGAAATCATTTCGGAAGCACCTGATGGAAATCCTAGATGACGAGGCTCAAGTGGAATCTTGTTTTGGTCTGTTTGGAGATATTGTTAGTATTAGTGCAAGACATGTGCACGGTTTGTTCCAAACAAGGCTCGGAAATCATTTTGACCGCACCCGATAGAACTCCTAGGTGACGAGGCTCAAGTGGAATCTCGTTTCGGTCCGTTTGGATATAGTGTTAGTATTAGTGCAAGATATGCGCACGGTTTGCAACAAACGTAACATAGGCTCAGAAATCATTTTGCACGCACCCGATGGTACTCCTAGCTGACGAGGCTCAAGTGGAATCTTGTTTCGGTCCGTTTGGAGTTAGTGTTAGTATTAGTGCAAGACAGGTGCATGGTTTGTTCCAAACAAGGCTCGGAAATCATTTTGACCGCACCCGATAGAACTCCTAGGTGACGAGGCTCAAGTGGAAACTCGTTTCGGTCCGTTTGGATATAGTGTTAGTATTAGTGCAAGATAGGTGCACGGTTTGTGCCAAACAAGGCTCGGAAATCATTTCGGAAGCACCCGATAGAAATCCTAGATGACGAGGCTCAAGTGGAATCTTGTTTCGGTCTGTTTGGAGATAGTGTTAGTATTAGTACAAGACAGGTGCATGGTTTGTCCGAAACAAGGCTCGGAAATCATTTTGACCGCACCCGATAGAACTCCTAGGTGACGAGGCTCAAGTGGAATCTCGTTTTGGTCCGTTTGGATATAGTGTTAGTATTAGTGCAAGATATGCGCACGGTTTGCAACAAACGTAACATAGGCTCAGAAATCATTTTGCACGCACCCGATGGTACTCCTAGGTGACGAGGCTCAAGTGGAATCTTGTTTTGGTCCGTTTGGAGTTAGTGTTAGTATTAGTGCAAGATAGGTGCACGGTTTGTTCCAAACAAGGCTCGGAAATCATTTTGACCGCACCCGATAGAACTTCTAGGTGACGAGGCTCAAGTGGAATCTCGTTTCGGTCCATTTGGATATAGTGTTAGTATTAGTGCGAGATAGGTGCACGGTCTGTGGCAAACGTACCATAGGCTCAGAAATCATTTTGGACGCACCCGATGGTACTCCTGGGTGACGAGGCACAAGTGGAATCTTGTTTCGGTCCGTTTGGAGTTAGTGTTAGTATTAGTGCAAGACAGGTGCATGGTTTGTTCCAAACAAGGCCCGGAAATCATTTCGGAAGCACCCGATGGAAATCCTAGATGACGAGGCTCAAGTGGAATCTTGTTTTGGTCCGTTTGGAGATAGTGTTAGTATTAGTGCAAGACAGGTGCACGGTTTGTTCCAAACAAGGCCCGGAAATCATTTTGACCGCACCCGATAGAACTCCTAGGTGACGAGGCTCAAGTGGAATCTAGTTTCGGTCCGTTTGGATATAGTGTTAGTATTAGTGCAAGATAGGTGCACGGTTTGTGCCAAACAAGGCTCGGAAATCATTTCGGAAGCACCTGATGGAAATCCTAGATGACGAGGCTCAAGTGGAATCTTGTTTTGGTCTGTTTGGAGATATTGTTAGTATTAGTGCAAGACATGTGCACGGTTTGTTCCAAACAAGGCTCGGAAATCATTTTGACCGCACCCGATAGAACTCCTAGGTGACGAGGCTCAAGTGGAATCTCGTTTCGGTCCGTTTGGATATAGTGTTAGTATTAGTGCAAGATATGCGCACGGTTTGCAACAAACGTAACATAGGCTCAGAAATCATTTTGCACGCACCCGATGGTACTCCTAGCTGACGAGGCTCAAGTGGAATCTTGTTTCGGTCCGTTTGGAGTTAGTGTTAGTATTAGTGCAAGACAGGTGCATGGTTTGTTCCAAACAAGGCTCGGAAATCATTTTGACCGCACCCGATAGAACTCCTAGGTGACGAGGCTCAAGTGGAAACTCGTTTCGGTCCGTTTGGATATAGTGTTAGTATTAGTGCAAGATAGGTGCACGGTTTGTGCCAAACAAGGCTCGGAAATCATTTCGGAAGCACCCGATAGAAATCCTAGATGACGAGGCTCAAGTGGAATCTTGTTTCGGTCTGTTTGGAGATAGTGTTAGTATTAGTACAAGACAGGTGCATGGTTTGTCCGAAACAAGGCTCGGAAATCATTTTGACCGCACCCGATAGAACTCCTAGGTGACGAGGCTCAAGTGGAATCTCGTTTTGGTCCGTTTGGATATAGTGTTAGTATTAGTGCAAGATATGCGCACGGTTTGCAACAAACGTAACATAGGCTCAGAAATCATTTTGCACGCACCCGATGGTACTCCTAGGTGACGAGGCTCAAGTGGAATCTTGTTTTGGTCCGTTTGGAGTTAGTGTTAGTATTAGTGCAAGATAGGTGCACGGTTTGTTCCAAACAAGGCTCGGAAATCATTTTGACCGCACCCGATAGAACTCCTAGGTGACGAGGCTCAAGTGGAATCTCGTTTCGGTCCGTTTGGATATAGTGTTAGTATTAGCGCAAGATATGTTCACGGTTTGTAACAAACGTAACATAGGCTCATAAATTGTTTTGCATGCACCCGATGGTACTCCTAGGTGACGAGGCTCAAGTGGAATCTTGTTTCGGTCCGTTTGGAGATAGTGTTAGTATTAGTGCAAGACAAGTGCACGGTTTGTTCCATACAAGGCTCGAAAATCATTTTGACTGCACCCGATAGAACTCCTAGGTGACGAGGCTCAAGTGGAATCTCGTTTCGGTCCGTTTGGATATAGTGTTAGTATTAGTGCAAGATATGCGCACGGTTTGTAACAAACATAACATAGGCTCAGAAATCATTTTGCACGCACCCGATGGTACTCCTAGGTGACGAGGCTCAAGTGGAATCTTGTTTCGGTCTGTTTGGAGTTAGTGTTAGTATTAGTGCAAGATAGGTGCACGGTTTGTTCCAAACAAGGCTCGGAAATCATTTTGGCCGCACCCGATAGAACTCCTAGGTGACGAGGCTCAAGTGAAATCTCATTTCGGTCTGTTTGGATATAGAGTTAGTATTAGTGCAAGATAGGTGCACGGTTTGTTCCAAACAAGGCTCGGAAATCATTTTGGCCGCACCCGATAGAACTCCTAGGTGACGAGGCTCAAGTGGAATCTCGTTTCGGTCCGTTTGGATATAGTGTTAGTATTAGTGCAAGATAGGTGCACGGTTTGTGCCAAACAAGGCTCAGAAATCATTTCGGAAGCACCCGATGGAAATCCTAGATGACGAGGCTCAAGTGGAATCTTGTTTTGGTCTGTTTGGAGATAGTGTTAGTATTAGTGCAAGACAGGTGCACGGTTTGTTCCAAACAAGGCTCGGAAATCATTTTGACCGCACCCGATAGAACTCCTAGGTGACGAGGCTCAAGTGGAATCTCGTTTCGGTCCGTTTGGATATAGTGTTAGTATTAGTGCAAGATATGCGCACGGTTTGTAACAAACGTAACATAGGCTCAGAAATCATTTTGCACGCACCCGATGGTACTCCTAGGTGATGAGGCTCAAGTGGAATCTTGTTTTGGTCCGTTTGGAGATAGTGTTAGTATCAGTGCAAGAGAGGTGCACGGTTTGTGCCAAACAAGTCTCTGAAATCATTTCGGAAGCACCCAATGGAACTCCTAGATGATGAGGCTCAAGTAGAATCTCGTTTCGGTCCGTTTGGAGATAGTGTTAGTATTAGTGCAAGACAGGTGCACGGTTTGTTCCAAACAAGGCTCGGAAATCATTTTGACTACACTCGATAGAACTCCTAGGTGACGAGGCTCAAGTGGAATCTCGTTTCGGTCCGTTTGGATATAGTGTTAGTATTAGTGCAAGATAGGTGCACGGTTTGTGCCAAACAAGGCTCGGAAATCATTTCGGAAGCACCCGATGGAAATCCTAGATGACGAGGCTCAAGTGGAATCTTGTTTTGGTCCGTTTGGAGATAGTGTTAGCATTAGTGCAAGACAGGTGCACGGTTTGTTCCAAACAAGGCTCGGAAATCATTTTGACTGCACCCGATAGAACTCCTAGGTGATGAGGCTCAAGTGGAATCTCGTTTCGGTCCGTTTGGATATAGTGTTAGTATTAGTGCAAGATAGGTGCACGGTTTGTGCCAAACAAGGCTCAGAAATCATTTCGGAAGCACCCGATGGAAATCCTAGATGACGAGGCTCAAGTGGAATCTTGTTTTGGTCTGTTTGGAGATAGTGTTAGTTTTAGTGCAAGACAGGTGCACGGTTTGTTCCAAACAAGGCCCAAAAATCATTTTGACCGCACCCGATAGAACTCCTAGGTGACGAGGCTCAAGTGGAATCTCGTTTCGGTCCGTTTGGATATAGTGTTAGTATTAGTGCAAGATAGGTGCACGGTTTGTGCCAAACAAGGCTCGGAAATCATTTCGGAAGCGCCTGATGGAAATCCTAAATGACGAGGCTCAAGTGGAATCTTGTTTTGGTCTGTTTGGAGATATTGTTAGTATTAGTGCAAGACATGTGCACGGTTTGTTCCAAACAAGGCTCGGAAATCATTTTGACCGCACCCGATAGAACTCCTAGGTGACGAGGCTCAAGTGGAATCTCGTTTCGGTCCGTTTGGATATAGTGTTAGTATTAGTGCAAGATATGCGCACGGTTTGCAACAAACGTAACATAGGCTCAGAAATCATTTTGCACGCACCCGATGGTACTCCTAGGTGACGAGGCTCAAGTGGAATCTTGTTCGGTCCGTTTGAGTTAGTGTTAGTATTAGTGCAAGACAGGTGCATGGTTTGTTCCAAACAAGGCTCGGAAATCATTTTGACCGCACCCGATAGAACTCCTAGGTGACGAGGCTCAAGTGGAAACTCGTTTCGGTCCGTTTGGATATAGTGTTAGTATTAGTGCAAGATAGGTGCACGGTTTGTGCCAAACAAGGCTCGGAAATCATTTCGGAAGCACCCGATAGAAATCCTAGATGACGAGGCTCAAGTGGAATCTTGTTTCGGTCCGTTTGGAGATAGTGTTAGTATTAGTGCAGACAGGTGCATGGTTTGTTCCAAACAAGGCTCGGAAATCATTTTGACCGCACCCGATAGAACTCCTAGGTGACGAGGCTCAAGTGGAATCTCGTTTCGGTCCGTTTGGATATAGTGTTAGTATTAGTGCAAGATATGCGCACGGTTTGCAACAAATGTAACATAGGCTCAGAAATCATTTTGCACGCACCCGATGGTACTCCTAGGTGACGAGGCTCAAGTGGAATCTTGTTTCGGTCCGTTTGGAGTTAGTGTTAGTATTAGTGCAAGATAGGTGCACGGTTTGTTCCAAACAAGGCTCGGAAATCATTTTGACCGCACCCGATAGAACTCCTAGGTGACGAGGCTCAAGTGGAATCTCGTTTCGGTCCGTTTGGATATAGTGTTAGTATTAGCGCAAGATATGTTCACGGTTTGTAACAAACGTAACATAGGCTCATAAATTGTTTTGCACGCACCCGATGGTACTCCTAGGTGACGAGGCTCAAGTGGAATCTTGTTTCGGTCCATTTGGAGATAGTGTTATTATTAGTGCAAGACAGGTGCACGGTTTGTTCCATACAAGGCTCGAAAATCATTTTGACCGCACCCGATAGAACTCCTAGGTGACGAGGCTCAAGTGGAGTCTCGTTTCGGTCCAGTTGGATATAGTGTTAGTATTAGTGCAAGATAGGTGCACGGTCTGTGACAAATGTACCATAGGCTCAGAAATCATTTTGGACGCACCCGATGGTACTCCTGGGTGACGAGGCTCAAGTGGAATCTTGTTTCGGTCCGTTTGGAGATAGTGTTTAGTATCAGTGCAAGAGAGGTGCACGGTTTGTGCCAAACAAGTCTCTGAAATCATTTCGGAAGCACCCAATGGAACTCCTAGATGATGAGGCTCAAGTAGAATCTCGTTTCGGTCCGTTTGGAGATAGTGTTAGTATTAGTGCAAGACAGGTGCACGGTTTGTTCCAAACAAGGCTCGGAAATCATTTTGACTACACTCGATAGAACTCCTAGGTGACGAGGCTCAAGTGGAATCTCGTTTCGGTCCGTTTGGATATAGTGTTAGTATTAGTGCAAGATAGGTGCACGGTTTGTGCCAACAAGGCTCGGAAATCATTTCGGAAGCACCCGATGGAAATCCTAGATGACGAGGCTCAAGTGGAATCTTGTTTTGGTCCGTTTGGAGATAGTGTTAGTATTAGTGCAAGACAGGTGCACGGTTTGTTCCAAACAAGGCTCGGAAATCATTTTGACTGCACCGATAGAAACTCCTAGGTGACGAGGCTCAAGTGGAATCTCATTTCGGTCCGTTTGGATATAGTGTTAGTATTAGTGCAAGATATGCGCACGGTTTGTAACAAACGTAACATAGGCTCAGAAATCATTTTGCACGCACCCGATGGTACTCCTAGGTGACGAGGCTCAAGTGGAATCTTGTTTCGGTCTGTTTGGAGTTAGTGTTAGTATTAGTGGCAAGATAGGTGCACGGTTTGTTCCAAACAAGGCTCGGAAATCATTTTGCTGCACCCGATAGAACTCCTAGGTGTACGAGGCTCAAGTGAAATCTCATTTCGGTCTGTTTGGATATAGAGTTAGTATTAGTGCAAGATAGGTGCACGGTTTGTTCCAAACAAGGCTCGGAATCATTTTGGCCGCACCCGATAGAACTCCTAGGTGACGAGGCTCAAGTGGAATCTCGTTTCGGTCCGTTTGGATATAGTGTTAGTATTAGTGCAAGATAGTGCACGGTTTTGTGCAAAACAAGGCTCCAGAAATCATTTCGGAAGCACCCGATGGAAATCTAGATGACGAGGCTCAAGTGGAATCTTGTTGTTGGTCTGCTTGGAGATAGTGTTAGTATTAGTGCAAGACAAGGTGCACGGTTTGTTCCAAACAAGGCTCGGAAATCATTTTGACCGCACCCGATAGAACTCCTAGGTGACGAGGCTCAAGTGGAATCTCGTTTCCGGTCCGTTGTGGATATGGTGTTAGTATTAGTGCAATATATGCGCACGGTTTGTTAACAAACGTAACATAGGCTCCAGAAATCATTTTGCACGCACCCGATGGTACTCCTAGGTTGACGAGGCTCAATGTGAATCTTGTTTTTGGTCCGTTTGGAGATAGTGTTAGTATCAGTGCAAGAGGAGGTGCACGGTTTGTGCCAACAAGTCTCCCGAAATCATTTCGGAAGCACCCGATGGAACTCCTATGATGACGAGGCTCAAGTGGAATCTCATTTCGGTCCGTTTGGAGATAGTGTTAGTATTAGTGCAAGACAGGTGCACGGTTTGTTCCAAACAAGGCTCGGAAATCATTGTTGACTACACTCGATAGAACTCCTAGGTGACGAGGCCTCAAGTGGAATCTCGTTTCGGTCCGTTTGGATATAGTGTTAGTATTAGTGCAAGATATGTGCACGTTTGGAACAAACTAACATAGGCTCAGAAATCGTTTTGCACGCACCCCGATGGTACTCCTAGGTGACGAGGCTCAAGTGGAATCTTGTTTCGGTCCGTTTGGAGATAGTGTTAGTATTAGTGCAAGACAGGTGCACGATTTGTTCCATACAAGGCTCGAAATCATTTTTGACCCGCACCCGATAGAACTCATAGGTGACGAGCTCAAGTGGAATCTCTGTTCGGGTCCATTTGGATATAGTGTTAGTATTAGTGCGAGATATGTGCACGGTCTGTGCAAACGTACCATAGGCTCAGAAATCATTTTGGACGCACCCGATGGTACTTCCTGGGTGACGAGGCTCAAGTGGAATCTTGTTTCGGTCCGTTTGGAGTTAGTGTTAGTATTAGTGCAAGATAGGTGCACGGTTTGTTCCAAACAAGGCTTCGGAAATCATTTTGACCTCACCCGATAGAACTCCTAGGTGACGAGGCTCAAGTGAAATCTCGTTTCGGTCCTGTTTGGATATAGTGTTAGTATTAGTGCAAGATAGGTGCCGGTTTGTTCAAACAAGGCTCAGAAATCATTTTGACCACTCGATAGAACTCCTAGGTGACGAGCCTCAAGTGGAATCTTTTCGGTCTGTTTGGATATAGTGTTAGTATTAGTGCAAGATATGTGCACGGTTTGTAACAAACATACATAGGCTCAGAAATCGTTTTGCACACACCCGATGGTACTCCTAGGTGACGAGGCTCAAGTGGAATCTTGTTTCGGTCCGTTATGAGATAGTGTTATTATCAGTGCAAGATAGGTGCACGGTTTGTGCCAAATAAGGCTCGGAAATCATTTCGGAAGCACCCGATGGAAATCCTAGATGACGAGGCTCAAGTGGAATCTTGTTTTGGTCCGTTTGGAGATAGTGTTAGTATTAGTGCAAGACAGGTGCACGGTTTGTTCCAACAAGGCCGGAAATCATTTTGACCGCACCCTAGAACTCCTAGGTGACGAGGCTCAAGTGGAATCTCGTTTCGGTCCGTTTGGATATAGTGTTAGTATTAGTGCAAGATAGGTGCACGGTTTGTGCCAAAACAAGGCTCGGAAATCATTTCAGAAGCACCTGATGGAATCCTAGATGACGAGGCTCAAGTGGAATCTTGTTTTGGTCTGTTGGAGATATTGTTAGTATTAGTGCAAGACAGGTGCACGGTTTGTTCCAAACAAGGCTCGGAAATCATTTTGACCGCACCCGATAGAACTCCTAGGTGACGAGGCTCAAGTGGAATCTCGTTCGGTCCGTTTGGATATAGTGTTAGTATTAGTGCAAGATATGCGCACGGTTTGCAACAAACGTAACAGCTCAGAAATCATTTTGCACGCACCCGATGGTAACTCCTAGGTGACGAGGCTCAAGTGGAATCTTGTTTCGGTCCGTTTGGAGTTAGTGTTAGTATTAGTGCAAGACAGGTGCATGGTTTGTTCCAAACAAGGCTCGGAAATCATTTGACCGCACCCATAGAACTCCTAGGTGACGAGGCTCAAGTGAAACTCGTTTCGGTCCGTTGGATATAGTGTTAGTATTAGTGCAAGA
>NW_027096574.1:0-20470 GCF_019320115.1 Miscanthus floridulus | reverse complement strand
TGGATATAGTGTTAGTATTAGTGCAAGATATGTGCACGGTTGTAACAAACGTAACATAGGCTCAGAAATCATTTTGCACACACCCGATGGTACTCCTAGGTGACGAGGCTCAAGTGGAATCTTGTTTCGGTCCATTTGGAGATACTGTTAGTATCAGTGCAAGATACGTGCACGGTTTGTGCCAACAAGGCTCGGAAATCATTTCGGAAGCACCCGATGGAAATCCTAGATGACGAGGCTCAAGTGGAATCTTGTTTTGGTACGTTTGGAGATAGTGTTAGTATTAGTGCAAGACAGTGCACGGTTTGTTCCAAACAAGGCTCGGAAATCATTTTGACGCACCCGATAGAACTCCTAGGTGAAAAGGCTCAAGTGGAATCTCGTTTCGGTTTGTTTGGATATAGTGTTAGTATTAGTGCAAGATATGCGCATGGTTTGTAACAACGTAACATAGGCTCAGAAATCATTTTGCACGCACTCGATGGTACTCCTAGGTGACGAGGCTCAAGTGGAATCTTGTTCGGTCCGTTTGGAGTTAGTGTAGTATTAGTGCAAGATAGGTGCATGGTTTGTTCAAACAAGGCTCGGAAATAATTTTGACCGCAACCACAGTAGATACTCCTAGTTCGACGAGGCCCTCAAGTGAACATCTTGTTTCGGTCTGTTTAGGATATAGTCTCCTTAGTATTAGTGCAAGATAGGTGCATGGGTGTGCCAAACGTACCATAGGCTCGGAAATCATTTTGCCGCACCCGATAGAACTCCTAGGTGACGAGGCTCAATGAAATCTCGTTTTGGTCTGTTTGGATATAGTGTAGTATAGTGCAAAGATAGGTGCACGGTTTGTGCCAAATGTACCATAGGCTCAGAAATCATTTGGACGCACCCGATGGTACTCATAGGTGACGAGGCTCAAGTGGAATCTTGTTTTGGTCCATTTGGATATAGTGTTAGTATTAGTGCAAGATAGGTGCACGGTTTGTGCCAAACAAGACTCGGAAATCATTTCAGAAGCACCCGATAGAATCCTAGGTGACGAGGCTCAAGTGGAATCTCGTTTCGGTCCGTTTGGATATAGTGTTAGTATTATGCAAGATATGCGCACGGTTTGTAACAAACGTAACATAGGCTCAGAAATCATTTTGCACGCACCTGATGGTACTCCTAGGTGACGAGGCTCAAGTGGAATCTTGTTTCGGTCTGTTTGGAGTTAGTGTTAGTATTAGTGCAAGATAGGTGCACGGTTTGTTCCAAACAAGGCTTGGAAATCATTTTGGCCGCACCCGATAGAACTCCTAGGTGACGAGGCTCAAGTGAAATCTCATTTCGGTCTGTTTGGATATAGTGTTAGTATTAGTGCAAGATAGGTGCACGGTTTGTGCCAAACGTACCATAGGCTCAGAAATCATTTTGGACGCACCCGATGGTACTCCTAGGTGATGAGGCTCAAGTGGAATCTTGTTTTGGTCCGTTTGGATATAGTGTTAGTATTAGTGCAAGATAGGTGCATGGTTTGTGCCAAACAAGACTCGAAAATCATTTCAGAAGCAACCGATAGAACTCCTAGGTGACGAGGCTCAAGTGGAATCTCGTTTCGGTCCGTTTGGATATAGTGTTAGTATTAGTGCAAGATATGTGCACGGTTTGTAACAAACATAACATAGGCTCATAAATCGTTTTGCACGCACCCGATGGTACTCCTAGGTGACGAGGCTCAAGTGGAATCTTGTTTCGGTCCGTTTGGATATAGTGTTAGTATTAGTGCAAGACAGGTGCACGGTTTGTTCCATACAAGGCTCGAAAATCATTTTGACCGCACCCGATAGAACTCCTAGGTGACGAGGCTCAAGTGGAATCTCGTTTCGGTCCATTTGGAATAGTGTTAGTATTAGTGCAAGATAGGTGCACAGTCTGTGCCAAACGTACCATAGGCTCAGAAATCATTTGGACGCACCCGATGGTACTCCTGGGTGACGAGGCTCAAGTGGAATCTTGTTTCGGTCCGTTTGGAGATAGTGTTAGTATCAGTGCAAGAGAGGTGCACGGTTTGTGCCAAACAAGTCTCTGAAATCATTTCGGAAGCACCTGATGGAACTCCTAGATGATGAGGCTCAAGTGGAATCTCGTTTCGGTCCGTTTGGAGATAGTGTTAGTATTAGTGCAAGACAGGTGCACGGTTTGTTCCAAACAAGGCTCGGAAATCATTTTGACTACACTCGATAGAACTCCTAGGTGACGAGGCTCAAGTGGAATCTCGTTTCGGTCTGTTTGGATATAGTGTTAGTATTAGTGCAAGATATGTGCACGGTTTGTAACAAATGTAACATAGGCTCAGAAATCATTTAGCACGCACCCGATGGTACTCCTAGGTGACGAGGCTCAAGTGGAATCTTGTTTCGGTCCATTTGGAGATACTGTTAGTATCAGTGCAAGGTAGGTGCACGGTTTGTGCCAAACAAGGCTCGGAAATCATTTCGAAAGCACCCGATGGAAATCCTAGATGACGAGGCTCAAGTGGAATCTTGTTTTGGTACGTTTGGAGATAGTGTTAGTATTAGTGCAAGACAGGTGCACGGTTTGTTCCAAACAAGGCTCGGAAATCATTTTGACCCGCACCCGATAGAACTCCTAGGTGACAAGGCTCAAGTGGAATCTCGTTTGGTCTGTTTGGATATAGTGTTAGTATTAGTGCAAGATATGCGCATGGTTTGTAACAAACGTAACATAGGCTCAGAAATCATTTTACACGCACCCGATGGTACTCCTAGGTGACGAGGCTCAAGTGGAATCTTGTTCGGTCCGTTTGGAGTTAGTGTTAGTATTAGTGCAAGATAGGTGCACGGTTTGTTCCAAACAAGGCTCGGAAATCATTTTGACCGCACCCGATAGAACTCCTAGTTGACGAGGCTCAAGTGAAATCTCGTTTCGGTCTGTTTGGATATAGTCTTAGTATTAGTGCAAGATAGGTGCATGGTTTGTGCCAAATGTACCATAGGCTCAGAAATCATTTTGGACGCACCTGATGGTACTCCTAGGTGACGAGGCTCAAGTGGAATCTAGTTTCGGTCCGTTTGGATATAGTGTTAGTATTAGTGCAAGATATGTGCACGGTTTGTAACAAACGTAACATAGGCTCATAAATCGTTTTGCAAACACCCGATGGTACTCCTAGGTGACGAGGCTCAAGTGGAATCTTGTTTCGGTCCGTTTGGAGTTAGTGTTAGTATTAGTGCAAGATAGGTGCACGGTTTGTGCCAAACAAGGCTCGGAAATCATTTTGACCGCACCCGATAGAACTCCTAGGTGACAAGGCTCAAGTGAAATCTCGTGTTGGTCTGTTTGGATATAGTGTTAGTATTAGTGCAAGATAGGTGCACGGTTTGTGCCAAATGTACCATAGGCTCAGAAATCATTTTGGACGCACCCGATGGTACTCCTAGGTGACGAGGCTCAAGTGGAATCTTGTTTCGGTCTATTTGGATATAGTGTTAGTATTAGTGCAAGATAGGTGCACGGTTTGTGCCAAACAAGACTCGGAAATCATTTCAGAAGCACCCGATAGAACTCCTAGGTGACGAGGCTCAAGTGGAATCTCGTTTCGGTCCGTTTGGATATAGTGTTAGTATTAGTGCAAGATATGTGCACGGTTTGTAACAAACGTAACATAGGCTCATAAATCGTTTTGCACGCACCCAATGGTACTCCTAGGTGACGAGGCTCAAGTGGAGTCTTGTTTCGGTCCGTTTGGAGATAGTGTTAGTATTAGTGCAAGACAGGTGCACAGTTTATTCCATACAAGGCTCGAAAATCATTTTGACCGCACCCGATAGAATTCCTAGGTGACGAGGCTCAAGTGGAATCTCGTTTCGGTCCATTTGGATATAGTGATAGTATTAGTGCAAGATAGGTGCACGGTCTGTGCCAAACGTACCATAGGCTCAGAAATCATTTTGGACGCACCCGATGGTACTCCTAGGTAACGAGGCTCAAGTGGAATCTTGTTTTGGTCTGTTTGGAGATAGTGTTAGTATCAGTGCAAGAGAGGTGCACGGTTTGTGCCAAATAAGCCTCCGAAATTATTTCGGAAGCACCCGATGGAACTCCTAGATAACGAGGCTCAAGTGGAATCTCATTTCGGTCCGTTTGGAGATAGTGTTAGTATTAGTGCAAGACAGGTGCACGGTTTGTTCCAAACAAGGCTCGGAAATCATTTTGACTACACTCGATAGAACTCCTAGGTGACGAGGCTCAAGTGCAATCTCGTTTCGGTCTGTTTGGATATAGTGTTAGTATTAGTGCAAGATATGTGCACGGTTTGTAACAAATGTAGCATAGGCTCAGAAATCGTTTTGCACGCACCCGATGGTACTCCTAGGTGACGAGGCTCATGTGGAATCTTGTTTCGGTCCGTTATGAGATAGTGTTAGTATCAGTGCAAAATAAGTGCACGGTTTGTGCCAAACAAGGCTCAGAAATCATTTCGGAACCCGATGGAAATCCTAGATGACGAGGCTCAAGTGGAATCTTGTTTTGGTCCGTTTGGAGATAGTGTTAGTATTAGTGCAAGACAGGTGCACGGTTTGTTCCAAACAAGGCTCGGAAATCATTTTGACCGCACCCGATATAACTCCTAGGTGACGAGGCTCAAGTGGAATCTCGTTTCGGTCCGTTTGGATATAGTGTTAGTATTAGTGCAAGATAGGTGCACGGTTTGTGCCAAACAAGGCTCGAAAATCATTTCAGAAGCACCCAATGGAAATCCTAGATGATGAGGCTCAAGTGGATTCTTGTTTTGGTCTGTTTGGAGATAGTGTTAGTATTAGTGCAAGACAGGTGCACGGTTTGTTCCACACAAGGCTCGGAAATCATTTTGACCGCACCCGATAGAACTCCTAGGTGACGAGGCTCAAGTGGAATCTCGTTTCGGTCCGTTTGGATATAGTGTTAGTATTAGTGCAAGATAGGTGCACGGTTTGTGCCAAACAAGGCTCAGAAATCATTTTGACCACACCCGATAGAACTCCTAGTTGACGAGGCTCAAGTGAAATCTCGTTTCGGTCTGTTTGGATATAGTGTTAGTATTAGTGCAAGATAGGTGCACGGTTTGTGCCAAACGTACCATAGGCTCAGAAATCATTTTGGACGCACCCGATGGTACTCCTAGGTGACGAGGCTCAAGTGGAATCTTGTTTCGGTCCGTTTGGATATAGTGTTAGTATTAGTGCAAGATAGGTGCACGGTTTGTGCCAAACAAGACTCAGAAATCATTTCAGAAGCACCCGATAGAACTCCTAGGTGACAAGGCTCAAGTGGAATCTTGTTTCGGTCCGTTTGGATATAGTGTTAGTATTAGTGCAAGATATGTGCACGGTTTGTAACAAACGTAACATAGGCTCATAAATTGTTTTGCACGCACCTGATGGTACTCCTAGGTGACGAGGCACAAGTGGAATCTTGTTTCGGTCCGTTTGGAGATAGTGTTAGTATTAGTGCAAGACAGGTGCACGGTTTGTTCCATACAAGGCTCGAAAATCATTTTGACTGCACCCGATAGAACTCCTAGGTGACGAGGCTCAAGTGGAATCTCGTTTCGGTCCATTTGGATATAGTGTTAGTATTAGTGCAAGATAGGTGCACGGTCTGTGCCAAACGTACCATAGGCTCAGAAATCATTTTGGACGCACCCGATGGTACTCCTGGGTGACGAGGCTCAAGTGGAATCTTGTTTCGGTCCGTTTGGAGATAGTGTTAGTATCAGTGCAAGAGAGGTGCATGGTTTGTGCCAAACAAGTCTCTAAAATCATTTCGGAAGCACCCGATGGAACTCCTAGATGATGAGGCTCAAGTAGAATCTCGTTTCGGTCCGTTTGGAGATAGTGTTAGTATTAGTGCAAGACAGGTGCACGGTTTGTTCCAAACAAGGCTCGGAAATCATTTTCACCACACCCGATAGAACTCCTAGTTGACGAGGCTCAAGTGAAATCTCGTTTCGGTCTGTTTGGATATAGTGTTAGTATTAGTGCAAGATAGGTGCACGGTTTGTGCCAAACGTACCATAGGCTCAGAAATCATTTTGGACGCACCCGATGGTACTCCTAGGTGACGAGGCTCAAGTGGAATCTTGTTTCAGTCCGTTTGGAGTTAGTGTTAGTATTAGTGCAAGATAGGTGCACGGTTTGTTCCAAACAAGGCTCGGAAATCATTTTGACCACACCCGATAGAACTCCTAGTTGACGAGGCTCAAGTGAAATCTCGTTTCGGTCTGTTTGGAGTTAGTGTTAGTATTAGTGCAAGATATGTGCACGGTTTGTTCCAAACAAGGCTCGGAAATCATTTTGACCGCACCCGATAGAACTCCTAGTTGACGAGGCTCAAGTGAAATCTCGTTTTGGTCTGTTTGGATACAGTGTTAGTATTAGGGCAAGATAGGTGCACGGTCTATGCCAAACGTACCATAGGCTCAGAAATCATTTTGGACGCACCCGATGGTACTCCTGGGTGACGAGGCTCAAGTGGAATCTTGTTTCGGTCTGTTTGGAGATAGTGTTAGTATCAGTGCAAGAGAGGTGCACGGTTTGTGCCAAACAAGTCTCCGAAATCATTTCGGAAGCAACCCGATGGAACTCCTAGATGACGAGGCTCAAGTGGAATCTCGTTTCGGTCCGTTTGGAGATAGTGTTAGTATTAGTGCAAGACAGGTGCACGGTTTGTTCCAAACAAGGCTCGAAAATCATTTTGACTACACTCGATAGAACTCCTAGGTGTCGAGGCTCAAGTGGAATCTCGTTTCGGTCCATTTGGATATAGTGTTAGTATTAGGGCAAGATAGGTGCACGGTCTGTGCCAAACGTACCATAGGCTCAGAAATCATTTTGGACGCACCCGATGGTACACCTGGGTGACGAGGCTCAAGTGGAATCTTGTTTCGGTCTGTTTGGAGATAGTGTTAGTATCAGTGCAAGAGAGGTGCACGGTTTGTGCCAAACAAGTCTCCGAAATCATTTCGGAAGCAACCCGATGGAACTCCTAGATGACGAGGCTCACGTGGAATCTCGTTTCGGTCCGTTTGGAGATAGTGTTAGTATTAGTGCAAGACAGGTGCACGGTTTGTTCCAAACAAGGCTCGAAAATCATTTTGACTACACTCGATAGAACTCCTAGGTGACGAGGCTCAAGTGGAATCTCGTTTCGGTCCATTTGGATATAGTGTTAGTATTAGTGCAAGATATGTGCACGGTTTGTAACAAACGTAACATAGGCTCAGAAATCGTTTTGCACGCCCCCGATGGTACTCCTACGTGACGAGGCTCAAGTGGAATCTTGTTTCAGTCTATTTGGAGATAGTGTTAGTATTAGTGCAAGATAGGTGCATGGTTTGTGCCAAACAAGGCTCGGAAATCATTTTGGAAGCACCCGATGGAAATCCTAGATGACGAGGCTCAAGTGGAATCTTGTTTTGGTCTGTTTGGAGATAGTGTTAGTATTAGTGCAAGATAGGTGCACGGTTTGTTCCAAACAAGGCTCGGAATCATTTTGACCGCACCCAATAGAACTCCTAGGTGACGAGGCTCAAGTGGAATCTCGTTTCGGTCCGTTTGGATATAGTGTTAGTATTAGTGCAACATATGCGCACGGTTTGTAACAAACGTAACATAGGCTCAGAAATCATTTTGCACGCACCCGATGGTACTCCTAGGTGACGAGGCTCAAGTGGAATCTTGTTTCGGTCCGTTTGGAGTTAGTGTTAGTATTAGTGCAAGATAGGTGCACGGTTTGTTCCAAACAAGGCTCGGAAATCATTTTGGCCGCACCCGATAGAACTCCTAGGTGACGAGGCTCAAGTGAAATCTCCTTTCGGTCTGTTTGGATATAGAGTTAGTATTAGTGCAAGATAGGTGCACGGTTTGTGTCAAACGTACCATAGGCTCAGAAATCATTTTGGACGCACCCGATGGTACTCCTAGGTGATGAGGCTCAAGTGGAATCTTGTTTTGGTCTGTTTGGATATAGTGTTAGTATTAGTGCAAGATAGGTGCATGGTTTGTGCCAAACAAGACTCGAAAATCATTTCAGAAGCACCCGATAGAACTCCTGGGTGACGAGGCTCAAGTGGAATCTCGTTTCGGTCCGTTTGGATATAGTGTTAGTATTAGTGCAAGATATGTGCACGGTTTGTAACAAACGTAACATAGGCTCATAAATTGTTTTGCACGCACCCGATGGTACTCCTAGGTGACGAGGCTCAAGTGGAATCTTGTTTCGGTCCGTTTGGAGATAGTGTTAGTATTAGTGCAAGATAGGTGCACGGTTTGTTCCATACAAGGCTCGAAAATCATTTTGACCGCACCCGATAGAACTCCTAGGTGACGAGGCTCAAGTGGAATCTCGTTTCGGTCCATTTGGATATAGTGTTAGTATTAGTGCAAGATAGGTGCACGGTCTCTGCCAAACGTACCATAGGCTTAGAAATCATTTTGGACGCATCCAATGGTACTCCTGGGTGACGAGGCTCAAGTGGAATCTTGTTTCGGTCCATTTAGAGATAGTGTTAGTATCAGTGCAAGAGAGGTGCACGGTTTGTGCCAAACAAGTCTCTGAAATCATTTCGGAAGCACCTGATGGAACTCCTAGATGATGAGGCTCAAGTGGAATCTCGTTTTGGTCCGTTTGGAGATAGTGTTAGTATTAGTGCAAGACAGGTGCACGGTTTTGTTCCAAACAAGGCTCGGAAATCATTTTGACTACACTCGATAGAACTCCTAGGTGACGAGGCTCAAGTGGAATCTCGTTTCGGTCTGTTTGGATATAGTGTTAGTATTAGTGCAAGATATGTGCATGGTTTGTAACAAACGTAACATAGGCTCAGAAATCATTTTGCACGCACCCGATGGTACTCCTAGGTGATGAGGCTCAAGTGGAATCTTGTTTCGATCCATTTGGAGATACTGTTAGTATCAGTGCAAGATAGGTGCATGGTTTGTGCCAAACAAGGCTCGGAAATCATTTCGGAAGCACCCGATGGAAATCCTAGATGACGAGGCTCAAGTGGAATCTTGTTTTGGTACGTTTGGAGATAGTGTTAGTATTAGTGCAAGACAGGTGCATGGTTTGTTCCAAACAAGGCTCGGAAATCATTTTGACCGCACCCGATAGAACTCCTAGGTGACGAGGCTCAAGTGGAATCTCGTTTCGGTCCGTTTGGATATAGTGTTAGTATTAGTGCAAGATATGCGCACGGTTTGTAACAAACGTAACATAGGCTCAGAAATCATTTTGCACGCACCCGATGGTACTCCTAGGTGACGAGGCTCAAGTGGAATCTTGTTTCGGTCTGTTTGGAGTTAGTGTTAGTATTAGTGCAAGATAGGTGCACGGTTTGTTCCAAACAAGGCTCGGAAATCATTTTGGCCGCACCCGATAGAACTCCTAGGTGACGAGGCTCAAGTGAAATCTCATTTCGGTCTGTTTGGATATAGAGTTAGTATTAGTGCAAGATAGGTGCACGGTTTGTGCCAAACGTACCATAGGCTCAGAAATCATTTTGGACGCACCCGATGGTACTCCTAGGTGATGAGGCTCAAGTGGAATCTTGTTTTGGTCTGTTTGGATATAGTGTTAGTATTAGTGCAAGATAGGTGCATGGTTTGTGCCAAACAAGACTCGAAAATCATTTCAGAAGCACCCGATAGAACTCCTAGGTGACGAGGCTCAAGTGGAATCTCGTTTCGGTCCGTTTGGATATAGTGTTAGTATTAGTGCAAGATATGTGCACGGTTTGTAACAAACGTAACATAGGCTCATAAATTGTTTTGCACGCACCCGATGGTACTCCTAGGTGACGAGGCTCAAGTGGAATCTTGTTTCGGTCCGTTTGGAGATAGTGTTAGTATTAGTGCAAGACAGGTGCACGGTTTGTTCCATACAAGGCTCGAAAATCATTTTGACCGCACCCGATAGAACTCCTAGGTGACGAGGCTCAAGTGGAATCTCGTTTCGGTCCATTTGGATATAGTGTTAGTATTAGTGCAAGATAGGTGCACAGTCTGTGCCAAACATATCGTAGGCTCAGAAATCATTTTGGACGCACCCGATGGTACTCCTAGGTGACGAGGCTCAAGTGGAATCTTGTTTCAGTCCGTTTGGAGATAGTGTTAGTATCAGTGCAAGAGAGGTGCACAGTTTGTGCCAAACAAGTCTCTGAAATCATTTCGGAAGCACCTGATGGAACTCCTAGATGATGAGGCTCAAGTGGAATCTCGTTTCGGTCCGTTTGGAGATAGTGTTAGTATTAGTGCAAGACAGGTGCACGGTTTGTTCCAAACAAGGCTCGGAAATCATTTTGACTACACTCGATAGAACTCCTAGGTGACCAGGCTCAAGTGGAATCTCGTTTCGGTCTGTTTGGATATAGTGTTAGTATTAGTGCAAGATATGTGCACGGTTTGTAACAAACGTAACATAGGCTCAGAAATCATTTTGCACGCACCCGATGATACTCCTAGGTGACGAGGCTCAAGTGGAATCTTGTTTCGATCCATTTGGAGATACTGTTAGTATCAGTGCAAGATAGGTGCACGGTTTGTGCCAAACAAGGCTCGGAAATCATTTCGGAAGCACCCGATGGAAATCCTAGATGACGAGGCTCAAGTGGAATCTTGTTTTGGTACGTTTAGAGATAGTGTTAGTATTAGTGCAAGACAGGTGCACGGTTTGTTCCAAACAAGGCTCGGAAATCATTTTGACCGCACCCGATAGAACTCCTAGGTGACGAGGCTTAAGTGAAATCTCGTTTTGGTCTGTTTGGATATAGTGTTAGTATTAGTGCAAGATAGGTGCACGGTTTGTGCCAAATGTACCATAGGCTTAGAAATCATTTTGGACGCACCCGATGGTACTCCTAGGTGACGAGGCTCAAGTGGAATCTTGTTTCGGTCCATTTGGATATAGTGTTAGTATTAGTGCAAGATAGGTGCACGGTTTGTGCCAAACAAGACTCGGAAATCATTTCAGAAGCACCCGATAGAACTCCTAGGTGATGAGGCTCAAGTGGAATCTCATTTCGGTCCGTTTGGATATAGTGTTAGTATTAGTGCAAGATATGTGCACGGTTTGTAACAAACATAACATAGGCTCATAAATCGTTTTGCACGCACCCGATGGTACTCCTAGGTGACGAGACTCAAGTGGAATCTTGTTTCGGTCCGTTTGGAGATAGTGTTAGTATTAGTGCAAGACAGGTGCACGGTTTGTTCCATACAAGTCTCAAAATCAGTTTGACTACACCCGATAGAATTCCTAGGTGACGAGGCTCAAGTGGAATCTCGTTTCGGTCCATTTGGATATAGTGTTAGTATTAGTGCAAGATAGGAGCACGGTCTGTGCCAAACGTACCATAGGCTCAGAAATCATTTTGGACGCACCCGATGGTACTCCTAGGTGACGAGGCTCAAGTGGAATCTTGTTTTGGTCCGTTTGGAGATAGTGTTAGTATCAGTGCAAGAGAGGTGCACGGTTTGTGCCAAACAAGTCTCCGAAATCATTTTGGAAGCACCCGATGGAACTCCTAGATGATGAGGCTCAAGTGGAATCTCATTTCGGTCTGTTTGGAGATAGTGTTAGTATTAGTGCAAGACAGGTGCACGATTTGTTCCAAACAAGGCTCGAAAATCATTTTGACTACACTCGATAGAACTCCTAGGTGACGAGGCTCAAGTGGAATCTCGTTTCGGTCTGTTTGGATATAGTCTTAGTATTAGTGCAAGATAGGTGCATGGTTTGCGCCAAACAAGGCTCAGAAATCATTTTGGAAGCACCTGATGGAAATCCTAGATGACGAGGCTCAAGTGGAATCTTGTTTTGGTCTGTTTGGAGATAGTGTTAGTATTAGTGCAAGACAGGTGCACGGTTTGTTCCAAACAAGGCTCGGAAATCATTTTGACCGCACCCGATAGAACTCCTAGGTGACGAGGCTCAAGTGGAATCCCGTTTCGGTCCGTTTGAATATAGTGTTAGTATTAGTGCAAGATATGCGCATGGTTTGTAACAAACGTAACATAGGCTCAGAAATCATTTTGCACGCACCCGATGGTACTCCTAGGTGACGAGGCTCAAGTGGAATCTTGTTTCGGTCCGTTTGGAGTTAGTGTTAGTATTAGTGCAAGATAGGTGCACGGTTTGTTCCAAACAAGGCTCGGAAATCATTTTGACCGCACCCGATAGAACTCCTAGTTGACGAGGCTCAAGTGAAATCTCGTTTTGGTCTGTTTGGATATAGTGTTAGTATTAGGGCAAGATAGGTGCACGGTCTATGCCAAACGTACCATAGGCTCAGAAATCATTTTGGACGCACCCGATGGTACTCCTGGGTGACGAGGCTCAAGTGGAATCTTGTTTCAGTCTGTTTGGAGATAGTGTTAGTATCAGTGCAAGAGAGGTGCACGGTTTGTGCCAAACAAGTCTCCGAAATCATTTCAGAAGCAACCCGATGGAACTCCTAGATGACGAGGCTCAAGTGGAATCTCGTTTCGGTCCGTTTGGAGATAGTGTTAGTATTAGTGCAAGACAGGTGCACGGTTTGTTCCAAACAAGGCTCGAAAATCATTTTGACTACACTCGATAGAACTCCTAGGTGTCGAGGCTCAAGTGGAATCTCGTTTCGGTCCATTTGGATATAGTGTTAGTATTAGGGCAAGATAGGTGCACGGTCTGTGCCAAACGTACCATAGGCTCAGAAATCATTTTGGACGCACCCGATGGTGCACCTGGGTGACGAGGCTCAAGTGGAATCTTGTTTCGGTCTGTTTGGAGATAGTGTTAGTATCAGTGCAAGAGAGGTGCACGGTTTGTGCCAAACAAGTCTCCGAAATCATTTCGGAAGCAACCCGATGGAACTCCTAGATGACGAGGCTCAAGTGGAATCTCGTTTCGGTCCGTTTGGAGATAGTGTTAGTATTAGTGCAAGACAGGTGCACGGTTTGTTCCAAACAAGGCTCAAAAATCATTTTGACTACACTCGATAGAACTCCTAGGTGACGAGGCTCAAGTGGAATCTCGTTTCGGTCCATTTGGATATAGTGTTAGTATTAGTGCAAGATATGTGCACGGTTTGTAACAAACGTAACATAGGCTCAGAAATCGTTTTGCACGCCCCCGATGGTACTCCTACGTGACGAGGCTCAAGTGGAATCTTGTTTCAGTCTATTTGGAGATAGTGTTAGTATTAGTGCAAGATAGGTGCATGGTTTGTGCCAAACAAGGCTCGGAAATCATTTTGGAAGCACCCGATGGAAATCCTAGATGACGAGGCTCAAGTGGAATCTTGTTTTGGTCTGTTTGGAGATAGTGTTAGTATTAGTGCAAGATAGGTGCACGGTTTGTTCCAAACAAGGCTCGGAATCATTTTGACCGCACCCGATAGAACTCCTAGGTGACGAGGCTCAAGTGGAATCTCGTTTCGGTCCGTTTGGATATAGTGTTAGTATTAGTGCAACATATGCGCACGGTTTGTAACAAACGTAACATAGGCTCAGAAATCATTTTGCACGCACCCGATGGTACTCCTAGGTGACGAGGCTCAAGTGGAATCTTGTTTCGGTCCGTTTGGAGTTAGTGTTAGTATTAGTGCAAGATAGGTGCACGGTTTGTTCCAAACAAGGCTCGGAAATCATTTTGGCCGCACCCGATAGAACTCCTAGGTGACGAGGCTCAAGTGGAATCTCGTTTCGGTCCGTTTGGATATAGTGTTAGTATTAGTGCAACATATGCGCACGGTTTGTAACAAACGTAACATAGGCTCAGAAATCATTTTGCACGCACCCGATGGTACTCCTAGGTGACGAGGCTCAAGTGGAATCTTGTTTCGGTCCGTTTGGAGTTAGTGTTAGTATTAGTGCAAGATAGGTGCACGGTTTGTTCCAAACAAGGCTCGGAAATCATTTTGGCCGCACCCGATAGAACTCCTAGGTGACGAGGCTCAAGTGAAATCTCCTTTCGGTCTGTTTGGATATAGAGTTAGTATTAGTGCAAGATAGGTGCACGGTTTGTGTCAAACGTACCATAGGCTCAGAAATCATTTTGGACGCACCCGATGGTACTCCTAGGTGATGAGGCTCAAGTGGAATCTTGTTTTGGTCTGTTTGGATATAGTGTTAGTATTAGTGCAAGATAGGTGCATGGTTTGTGCCAAACAAGACTCGAAAATCATTTCAGAAGCACCCGATAGAACTCCTAGGTGACGAGGCTCAAGTGGAATCTCGTTTCGGTCCGTTTGGATATAGTGTTAGTATTAGTGCAAGATATGTGCACGGTTTGTAACAAACGTAACATAGGCTCATAAATTGTTTTGCACGCACCCGATGGTACTCCTAGGTGACGAGGCTCAAGTGGAATCTTGTTTCGGTCCGTTTGGAGATAGTGTTAGTATTAGTGCAAGACAGGTGCACGGTTTGTTCCATACAAGGCTCGAAAATCATTTTGACCGCACCCGATAGAACTCCTAGGTGACGAGGCTCAAGTGGAATCTCGTTTCGGTCCATTTGGATATAGTGTTAGTATTAGTGCAAGATAGGTGCACGGTCTCTGCCAAACGTACCATAGGCTTAGAAATCATTTTGGACGCACCCAATGGTACTCCTGGGTGACGAGGCTCAAGTGGAATCTTGTTTCGGTCCATTTAGAGATAGTGTTAGTATCAGTGCAAGAGAGGTGCACGGTTTGTGCCAAACAAGTCTCTGAAATCATTTCGGAAGCACCTGATGGAACTCCTAGATGATGAGGCTCAAGTGGAATCTCGTTTCGGTCCGTTTGGAGATAGTGTTAGTATTAGTGCAAGACAGGTGCACGGTTTGTTCCAAACAAGGCTCGGAAATCATTTTGACTACACTCGATAGAACTCCTAGGTGACGAGGCTCAAGTGGAATCTTGTTTCGGTCTGTTTGGATATAGTGTTAGTATTAGTGCAAGATATGTGCATGGTTTGTAACAAACGTAACATAGGCTCAGAAATCATTTTGCACGCACCCGATGGTACTCCTAGGTGATGAGGCTCAAGTGGAATCTTGTTTCGATCCATTTGGAGATACTGTTAGTATCAGTGCAAGATAGGTGCATGGTTTGTGCCAAACAAGGCTCGGAAATCATTTCGGAAGCACCCGATGGAAATCCTAGATGACGAGGCTCAAGTGGAATCTTGTTTTGGTACGTTTGGAGATAGTGTTAGTATTAGTGCAAGATAGGTGCATGGTTTGTTCCAAACAAGGCTCGGAAATCATTTTGACCGCACCCGATAGAACTCCTAGGTGACGAGGCTCAAGTGGAATCTCGTTTCGGTCCGTTTGGATATAGTGTTAGTATTAGTGCAAGATATGCGCACGGTTTGTAACAAACGTAACATAGGCTCAGAAATCATTTTGCACGCACCCGATGGTACTCCTAGGTGACGAGGCTCAAGTGGAATCTTGTTTCGGTCTGTTTGGAGTTAGTGTTAGTATTAGTGCAAGATAGGTGCACGGTTTGTTCCAAACAAGGCTCGGAAATCATTTTGGCCGCACCCGATAGAACTCCTAGGTGACGAGGCTCAAGTGAAATCTCATTTCGGTCTGTTTGGATATAGAGTTAGTATTAGTGCAAGATAGGTGCACGGTTTGTGCCAAACGTACCATAGGCTCAGAAATCATTTTGGACGCACCCGATGGTACTCCTAGGTGATGAGGCTCAAGTGGAATCTTGTTTTGGTCTGTTTGGATATAGTGTTAGTATTAGTGCAAGATAGGTGCATGGTTTGTGCCAAACAAGACTCGAAAATCATTTCAGAAGCACCCGATAGAACTCCTAGGTGACGAGGCTCAAGTGGAATCTCGTTTCGGTCCGTTTGGATATAGTGTTAGTATTAGTCCAAGATATGTGCACGGTTTGTAACAAACGTAACATAGGCTCATAAATTTTTTTGCACGCACCCGATGGTACTCCTAGGTGACGAGGCTCAAGTGGAATCTTGTTTCGGTCCGTTTGGAGATAGTGTTAGTATTAGTGCAAGACAGGTGCACGGTTTGTTCCATACAAGGCTCGAAAATCATTTTGACCGCACCCGATAGAACTCCTAGGTGACGAGGCTCAAGTGGAATCTCGTTTCGGTCCATTTGGATATAGTGTTAGTATTAGTGCAAGATAGGTGCACAGTCTGTGCCAAACATATCGTAGGCTCAGAAATCATTTTGGACGCACCCGATGGTACTCCTGGGTGACGAGGCTCAAGTGGAATCTTGTTTCGGTCCGTTTGGAGATAGTGTTAGTATCAGTGCAAGAGAGGTGCACAGTTTGTGCCAAACAAGTCTCTGAAATCATTTCGGAAGCACCTGATGGAACTCCTAGATGATGAGGCTCAAGTGGAATCTCGTTTCGGTCCGTTTGGAGATAGTGTTAGTATTAGTGCAAGACAGGTGCACGGTTTGTTCCAAACAAGGCTCGGAAATCATTTTGACTACACTCGATAGAACTCCTAGGTGACCAGGCTCAAGTGGAATCTCGTTTCGGTCTGTTTGGATATAGTGTTAGTATTAGTGCAAGATATGTGCACGGTTTGTAACAAACGTAACATAGGCTCAGAAATCATTTTGCACGCACCCGATGGTACTCCTAGGTGACGAGGCTCAAGTGGAATCTTGTTTCGATCCATTTGGAGATACTGTTAGTATCAGTGCAAGATAGGTGCACGGTTTGTGCCAAACAAGGCTCGGAAATCATTTCGGAAGCACCCGATGGAAATCCTAGATGACGAGGCTCAAGTGGAATCTTGTTTTGGTACGTTTGGAGATAGTGTTAGTATTAGTGCAAGACAGGTGCACGGTTTGTTCCAAACAAGGCTCGGAAATCATTTTGACCGCACCCGATAGAACTCCTAGGTGATGAGGCTTAAGTGAAATCTCGTTTTGGTCTGTTTGGATATAGTGTTAGTATTAGTGCAAGATAGGTGCACGGTTTGTGCCAAATGTACCATAGGCTCAGAAATCATTTTGGACGCACCCGATGGTACTCCTAGGTGACGAGGCTCAAGTGGAATCTTGTTTCGGTCCATTTGGATATAGTGTTAGTATTAGTGCAAGATAGGTGCACGGTTTGTGCCAAACAAGACTCGGAAATCATTTCAGAAGCACCCGATAGAACTCCTAGGTGATGAGGCTCAAGTGGAATCTCATTTCGGTCCGTTTGGATATAGTGTTAGTATTAGTGCAAGATATGTGCACGGTTTGTAACAAACATAACATAGGCTCATAAATCGTTTTGCACGCACCCGATGGTACTCCTAGGTGACGAGGCTCAAGTGGAATCTTGTTTCGGTCCGTTTGGAGATAGTGTTAGTATTAGTGCAAGACAGGTGCACGGTTTGTTCCATACAAGTCTCGAAAATCAGTTTGACTACACCCGATAGAATTCCTAGGTGACGAGGCTCAAGTGGAATCTCGTTTCGGTCCATTTGGATATAGTGTTAGTATTAGTGCAAGATAGGAGCACGGTCTGTGCCAAACGTACCATAGGCTCAGAAATCATTTTGGACGCACCCGATGGTACTCCTAGGTGACGAGGCTCAAGTGGAATCTTGTTTTGGTCCATTTGGAGATAGTGTTAGTATCAGTGCAAGAGAGGTGCACGGTTTGTGCCAAACAAGTCTCCAAAATCATTTTGGAAGCACCCGATGGAACTCCTAGATGACAAGGCTCAAGTGGAATCTCATTTCAGTCTGTTTGGAGATAGTGTTAGTATTAGTGCAAGACAGGTGCACGATTTGTTCCAAACAAGGCTCGAAAATCATTTTGACTACACTCGATAGAACTCCTAGGTGACGAGGCTCAAGTGGAATCTCGTTTCGGTCCGTTTGGATATAGTGTTAGTATTAGTGCAAGATAGGTGCACGGTCTCTGCCAAACGTACCATAGGCTTAGAAATCATTTTGGACGCACCCGATGGTACTCCTGGGTGACGAGGCTCAAGTGGAATCTTGTATCGGTCCGTTTGGAGATAGTGTTAGTATCAGTGCAAGAGAGGTGCACGGTTTGTGCCAAACAAGTCTCCAAAATCATTTCGGAAGCACCCGATGGAACTCCTAGATGACGAGGCTCAAGTGGAATCTTATTTCAGTCCGTTTGGAGATAGTGTTAGTATTAGTGCAAGACAGGTGCACGGTTTGTTCCAAACAAGGCTTGGAAATCATTTTGACTACACTCGATAGAACTCCTAGGTGACGAGGCTCAAGTGGAATCTCGTTTCGGTCTGTTTGGATATAGTGTTAGTATTAGTGCAAGATATGTGCACGGTTTGTAACAAATATAGCATAGGCTTAGAAATCGTTTTGCACGCACCCGATGGTACTCCTAGGTGACGAGGCTCAAGTGAAATCTTGTTTCGGTCCGTTATGAGATAGTGTTAGTATCAGTGCAAGATAGGTGCACGGTTTGTTGCCAAACAAGGCTCGGAAATCATTTCGGAAGCACCCGATGGAAATCCTAGATGACGAGGCTCAAGTGGAATCTGTTTTGGTACGTTTGGAGATAGTGTTAGTATTAGTGCAAGACAGGTGCACGGTTTGTTCCAAACAAGGCTCGGAAATCATTTTGACCTACACCCGATAGAACTCCTAGTGACGAGGCTCAAGTGGAATCTCGTTTCGGTCCATTTGGATAAGTGTTAGTATTAGTGCAGATATGTGCACGGTTTTGTAACAAACGTAACATAGGCTCAGAAATCGTTTTGCACGCCCCGATGGTACTCCTACTGACGAGGCTCAAGTGGAATCTTGTTTCAGTCTATTTGGAGATAGTGTTAGTATTATGCAAGATAGGGCATGGTTTGTGCAAACAAGGTCTCGGAAATCATTTTGGAAGCACCCGATGGAAATCCTAGATGACGAGGCTCAAGTGGAATCTTGTTTTGGTCTGTTTGGAGATAGTGTTATTTAGTGCAAGATAGGTGCACGGTTTTGTTCCAAACAAGGCTCGGAATCATTTTGACCGCACCCGATAGAACTCCTAGGTGACGAGGCTCAAGTGGAATCTCGTTTCGGTCCGTTTGGATATAGTGTTAGTATTAGTGCAACATATGCGCACGGTTTGTAACAAACGTAACATAGGCTCAAAATCATTTTGCACGCACCGATGGTACTCCTAGGTGACGAGGCTCAAGTGGAATCTTGTTTCGGTCCGTTTGGAGTTAGTGTTAGTATTAGTGCAAGATAGGTGCACGGTTTTGGTTCAAACCAAGGCTCGGAAATCATTTTGGCCGCACCCGATAGAACTCCTAGGTGACGAGGCTCAAGTGAAATCTCCTTTCGGTCTGTTTGGATATAGAGTTAGTATTAGTGCAAGATAGGTGCACGGTTTGGTGTCAAACGTACCATAGGCTCAGAATCATTTGGACGCACCCGATGGTACTCCTAGGTGAGAGGCTCAAGTGGAATCTTGTTTTGGTCTGTTTGGATATAGTGTTAGTATTAGCAAGATAGGTGCATGGTTTGTGCCAAACAAGACTCGGAAATCATTTCAGAAGCACCCGATAGAACTCCTAGGTGACGAGGCTCCAGTGGAACTCGTTTCGGTTCCGTTTGGATATAGTGTTAGTATTAGTGCAAGATATGGCACGGTTTGTAACAAACGTAACATAGGCTCAGAAATCGTTTTGCACGCACCGATGGTACTCTCGGTGACGAGGCTCAAGTGGAATCTTGTTTCGGTCCTGTTTGGAGATAGTGTTAGTATTAGTGCAAGATCCGGTGCACCGGTTTGTTCCATACAAGGCTCGAAATCATTTTGACCGCACCCAATAGAACTCCTATGTGACGAGGCTCAAGTGGAATCTCGTTTCGGTCCATTTGGATATAGTGTTAGTATTAGTGCAAGATAGGTGCACGGTCCTCTGCCAAACGTACCATAGGCTTAGAAATCATTTTGGACGCACCCAATGGTACTCCTGGTGACGAGGCTCAAGTGGAATCTTGTTTCGGTCCATTTGGGAGATAGTGTTAGTATCAGTGCAAGAGAGGTGCACGGTTTTGTGCCAACAAGTCTCTGAAATCATTTCGGAAGCACCTGATCGAACTCCTAGATGATGGCTCAAGTGAAATCTCGTTTCGGTCCGTTGGAGATAGTGTTAGTATTAGTGCAAGACAGGTACGGTTTTTCCAAACAAGGCTCGGAAATCATTTTGACTACACTCGTAGACTCCTAGGTGACGAGGCTCAAGTGGAATCTCGTTTCGGTCTGTTTGGATATAGTGTTATATTAGTGCAAGAATATGTCATGGTTTGTACCACGTAACATAGGCTCGAAATCATTTTGCACGCACCCGATGTACTCCTAGGTGATGAGGCTCAAGTGGAATCTTGTTTCGATCCATTTGGAGATCTGTTAGTACACAGTGCAAGACATGTGCATGGTTTGGGCCAAACAGGTCCGAAATCATTTTCGGAACCACCCGCTGGAAA
>NW_027096573.1:16193-40000 GCF_019320115.1 Miscanthus floridulus | reverse complement strand
GAACGGGTGTGCACGGTTCCATAAAGGGCGTATACTGTTCCGTATCGGGTGGGTACTGTTTCGTATTGGTTGAGTACTGATCATCGCAGATCTGAGCACTGTTCATCGCGGATCTGAATAGTATTCATGATGGGACACCCTCAAATTTATAGTCTTTTATAGATATATAGATACCTCATCAGAAAACACTGTATCCGAGAAACTCCCTCTGAGATAACTATTCATGTAGCTTGAACATAATTCCTACACCAGAAAAAGAATGCAATTCTAGGATAATATGCATAGTATCAAGCCATATTATTTTAAGTTTTACACTTCACTAAGTTTATACAAAATATCAACATTTATTATGTCAGATAATAAATATCTCTAGATTCATCATAAGATAGATTTATATATTATACATGTTTTATGTTATAAATATTGAGTCTTTTTTTATAAACTTATTCAAATTTTAAATGTTTGACTAAATACAAAAATAGAATCATTTTCTAAAAGGAGCCAGTAAAACGTAAGCACATACATGAAGATCCACAGCGAAACTAATGCCCTGTTCGCTTAGCTGATAAGTCATGATTGAAAGTACTATTGGCTGATTTGTTGTGAGAGAAAAATATTGTTCGTTGGCTAAAAAAATATGGCTTATAAGTTAACTTCAAGCCACACGCACGCATCAACCAGGATCATCCATCTCTGCCAAGGCTGGTCTTGGAATTCTTTTTGTTAACACGCAGCCACTCAGGTACAGCCGGCTCAGACTATCTACGTCCAAGCAGGGACTCAGTCAGTACTCATGGCAGAGGCGGCTTCATTAGCTCTTGCGGCCATGATCAACGACCTACTTAATTTCAAGAACACCAACTTCCTATCAGATTGCCAGAATCTTGTGCAATTCCTCAATGTTGCAGATCAAACCAATCCTCCGGAGTGGAGAATTAAACTCTTCACCCAGCAGTTCGCAAATTACGCAGGTCGCCACCGATCCAAAATTTTGAAGATTAATAGGAATGTCAACACCACTGCTGACTCTTTAGCGAAACAGGCTTTAAACAGCTCTGCTGTTTCTAGTTCTTTTCAGCATGTGTTCCAACTCGGCTCATGTCCAGCAATGCCCTCTTAGGGTTGCTTTGGAGTCTGTAAACATGTCTTCTGTAAGGCTTCTTGCAGCAAGGTGCTGCTGATAATAAATCTTGTTTGTTGTCAAAAAAAAAAAAAAAAAACACGCCGACATACGGCACCGAAACGATGAAACAAGGCGGGCGGACTAACTACACTTTAGTGTGCTCTCATTCCTTGTCCTCTTTTATGATAGATACCAATCTTTCAAAAAAAAATTATAGATACCCCGCTCCCAAAGACCAAATTGCGCAGACACACAACTACAAAGAGATGGTAACACACGAACCAAACCATCTGGTTTTGACAACAGCAACTCAACAAAGTGTCCCGCACAAATACTCCCCCAAATGATATGCATATGAGCAGCAATCCGCATGCCCCTCACTCACCACCAACACTAGTCCATTACATCAAGACTCACCAACAGCACACAAACCAGGTAGCATAGCTTGTGGCTTCCCCCTGCCCATGGTGAAACCCCGAGTGCCATCAGGCATGCGGGGGCCTGGTGGAAGCTTGTTGGCCCCAATCGACAGCTGCGGGTGCTGCTCGGGCTTGGTTATCAGGTTATGCGGCGGAGTGCCAACAGGGTGGGGGCTGCCACGGTTCCCACCAAGGTGGTTGTTGCCATGGTTATTGTAGTGCTGCTGGTTGTTCTGGTGGTGCTGGTTATTGTGGTGGTTACTGTTATATTGATGGTTGCCACGCCCACGCCCTCTACCACCGCGGCCGCGCCCTTTGCCGCGTTTGGGAACTTCCTTGTCGTTGAAGGTCTCATCAAACTGCACACAGCCCAAAGCATTTGTTATTGAAAAGCTTTCCTTGTCGTTGAAGTTCTCATCAAACTGTACACAGCCCAAAGCATTTGTTATTGAAAAGCTTTATCCCCTATGACACTTTCCAAGGATACACAAAGTCATGACAGACAAAATGCTATTCAAGTCTAATAACTGAAAAGCACCCAATGTGGATCGAATGTCATTTGCTAAAAATCCTGTTATATCCAATCAAGCTAAGGCAGGTACATGATCTATTATACGGAACAATTTGATCATGAACTGAACCCTCTGAATAATGTCACAAGCAGCAAGGTAAAAATTTGAATTGAGCATAGATTATTCCTAACTTAGGCATTGTTGTTGCACATGTTGTACATAACTAAACCTAAATATATATACTCCAATAATCAAATAAATCAAGCCAGAAAAAAAATCATGCCCTAGATCCTTCTTTGAACATGATACTACATGATTCCAAATGTAGGTTGTTTCAGGATTCTATCTGGTCAAACATTTTCAACTTTGCTCAATCAATATATGAAACATTCACAACAAATGGTTGATCTTACCAAATGCATCATGGAAAATACTTCCACAAGATATAATTCACTATTTAGAATGGTATATTTTAAAAATGTTGCAAGTCCTTTGTCATATAGAAGGCCATGTTACTGTCCTAAACGACCTACATTTGGAATCAGATGGTATCTAACACGAGTAGAAATGCACTTGTATTCAGTATGTACAAATTTTGGGATGAACTCCTTTTGCTCTAATCTGTTTTTTGGGTTCAGAAGCAGAAGGCACAACAAAAGTATCTTACCAAGTGTTCTGGCAGTACATCTAACAGTTGAGAGGATTCTTCAAACTGTTTCTCGTTTGAATGGTTTGAAGTGGAGACATCCTCCTCACCATTTCCATCAGTTTCATGCACACCCTTTTTTCCTTTGCCTGCCCCCTTCACCTAAATCAAGAGAACATTAAAAGCTAAGTGTACAAGAACCGGCGGGGCACGCAAGTTTCAAAAACTTGAGGAACTAAACAGCAGTCCAGGATGAAGACATGGATCTCATCTAGGGTTTAATCATAACTTGTTAAGGAAAGAGAGATTCCAATTTGATCATGTAGAGGACAACAGGTCACTCATCGAACAAAACAAATTGTTTACTATTTGAACACACAAGATGGACCAAAAGGTGAAATCCCCAAATCAGAGTTATACAGTATATGATTACCGTGCAAGTATTCAGCAACCGAACTCTAAGCCCATTTCTCCAGTTTTTCTCATCATTAAGCTCCAAAATCTTCACGAAACCAACTAATGTTAGGAAATTGTGTAAACTGCACATTTACTGATGCAAAGCAATCTAAAACATGAACTGATACATACTGCCTTCTCAGCATCCTCAGGAGTTTCGTACTCCACGAAAGCATGCAGCTATTTCAAAGGAAAATATCAGATCATTAGTAAATATATATGAATATAAGAGCTAATGCAAAAATCACATATGCAGCAAAAGTAATTACAAAATATTCAAGTTTGCATTGATAACTTCAATCATGTGACACTTGTAACAATCTATTTTCACAAAACTGCAACACGACCAGAAATTAGAGGAAAATAATTGTTCCAGAGTACTACCACAGGCATAGGTGAACATTTTTTTTATCAGTGAAGGGAACTGGAAAGTTCTTGACTATACCAATGCATCGTTTTCATCCTTCCTAGTGGACTTCCTTTGGTACCTAACTTAAAATCAGCTGCCCCATCCCCCCCACCAACCCTCCCTCCCTCCTTCACAATAGAAGATTACAGTGAGCAACTCAACTAAACTAAAACATGTTTTTGAGAAAAACTAAACTAAAACACTACCAACTTCATGAAAACTTTAAACTCCTATGCTACAATTATTCCCAAATAATGAACTTCATAGATAAGTTTTCCAACTGAAAGCATCAATGTTAATGAAATGTAGAAATCACAAAAGCACCGATGAACCCACAAAATGATGCCCATGAGTTAAAGTGACAAGCAAAGATGTTACGGCGATCTTTACTTCGAAGGAAGTACGGAGGAGATCGAGGAACGCGAGAACGAGCTAGGGCTTGGCGGGCAGGAGCCGTGGTGGCGGCGGCAAGAAGTGATGATGAACAGTAACGTGGCTGGGCACCCAAGGGAGACAGTAAGTCTCAATCCCAGGTTACCTCTTCTATTATAATTCTTTAATATTTATACAAGGAGATCTCAACCGACTCAAACCTAATTCAATCCAATAACCAACTCTAATAGATAACCGTCCTAGATTCTAGGACCTGAGAACCAACAGGCCGGCTAAGCCGGACTCCTAGCCAACCAGCCGGCTAAGCCGGACTCCTATCCAGGCGTCTACGCCTATAGACCTTACCGGTCATAACATCTCTCCCCTCCTCAGGAAACAGCTTGTCCTCGAGCTGAAACGAAGGGTGAGCTTCCTGAAATGCAGGAACTGGCTCCCACGTTGCCTCGAATGCAGGCATGCCGGACCACTCGACGAGGACGTGCCAGACGCCACGACGAAGTTCAGAGCGCAGGATGCGTTCCGGTCGCTGGAGAGGCCGGCCGTGGCGAAGTGGAGGTAGCACAGGCTCAATCGTCGGCGGTGTACCACGGAACGGCTTTAACACCCCGACATGGAAGACATCATGAATCCAGGCTCCCTCCGGAAGACGAAGCCGGTAGGCCACCTCGCCCACCCGCTCAATCACCTAGAAAGGGCCAGCATACTTGGGCCCCAACTTGCCGCGACCGCCAGGAACTAGGGACTGCGTGTGTCGATGAAGCATGCGGAGCAGTACCCAGTCCCCAACGGCAAACTCCAATGCACGATGCTTGGCGTCATAGAAGCGTCGAGCGTGCTCCTGCGCCTGGAGGAGGCGAGCGCGTACCTCGTCCAAGAACTCATCCCGGTTGGCCAACATGGTGTCGACGGCCTCCGTGCGCGCCTCCCCTGGAACATATGGCAGTAGGTCGGGCGGAGGACGGCCATAGACCACCTGAAACGGAGTGGTCTGCAGCGCCGTGTGATATGCGGTGTTGTAACAGAATTCCGCCCACGGCAACCAGTCCAGCCAGTTGCGAGGGCGGTCACCCATGAGACATCTCAAGTACATGGCTATGGCCTTGTTCACCGCTTCGGACTGCCCGTCCGTCTGTGGGTGGAACGCCGTGCTCATCCGAAGCTGGACGCCGGCATGACGAAACAGATCACGCCACACATACCCCGTGAACACCGGGTCACGATCGCTGACGATGGACTCGGAAAATCCATGGAGGCACACGATGTCCTGGAAGAAGGCTCGCGCCACTGATGACGCCGTGTAGGGGTGGCCCAAGGGAATGATGTGTGCATACTTCGAAAACCTGTCAACCACCGTTAGGAGAACACTTTTACCGTGGACCTTGGGCAGCGCCTCAATGAAGTCGAGGGAGATATCTGCCCAAACTCGCGAAGGCACCGGTAATGATTAGAGCAGTACCGGCGCGGAGAAGGGGGACGTGTTGTCCCGTATGACCCCCTGCTGGAGCATTGCCTCGCACTGCCTCTCCAGTTCATCCTTCTGGAGGTAGGGATATCTGTAGGGGCGGACGGCGACAGGTTCGGCGCCGGGCTTCAAGTGTATCCGATGATCACAGGGACGCGTGGGTGGGAGCCCTGTGGGCTCCGCGAACACGTCGATGTAGGTGTCGAGGAGACGGTCCAGGAGGAGTGGCTCCGCCCCCTTGTCGGTGAGGATGTGGCCGGAGAGTAGCTGCTCGGCGCGGCCCGTACTTGGCGATCCAATGCCCGTTCACAGTATGCGGCGGCTGCGGAGGACGAACGCCATGCGAAGACCCTCAAAGTCCCACAGGATCGGCCCCAGGGTCCGCAGCCAGGCGATCCCCAGGACCATGTCGTAGCACTCCAGCGGGATGGAGAAGCAGTCCACTGGGAAAACCTCTCCGCCGATCTCGAGCTTGGTGTTGCGGGCGAGACCACGGCACGCGACTTGGTCCCCATTCGCCACAACCACGTGTGCACCGTGGCTGTCCTGAAACTGCAGTTCCGCACGCCGAGCTGCCTCTGTGCTGATGAAGTTGTGAGTTGAACCGGAGTCCAGGAGCACGGTGAACTGGTGCGCACCAATGTGGACGTGGAGCTGCATGGTCTTTTCGGCCCGGATGCCCATGATGACGGACAGAGAGATCATAGGCTCGTCGGGGTCGAATGGCGGCGCAGCCGGGGCGACCTCCGTTTCATCCGGCTCCTCCACGATGTAATCTGAGGCCTCGAGGTAGAAGAGCCGGGCACACTTGTGCCCCTTATGTATTGTTCATCGCAATTGTAGCATAGGCCCATCTTGCGCCGATCCGCCATCTCCTCTGGTGTGAGGTGCTTGAACGTGCGTGGCGCTGATGACGAAGAGGTGGCGCTGGATGCTGCCGGTGCAGGCAGCGCGGCTGGTGTGCCAACAGAGCGGCGCGCCAAGCGCGGTGCCGGCAAGGCAGGAGCCTGCGAAGCGTTGCGGCGCTCATAAGCGCGCGCAAGCCGCATGGCATGCTGCAGGTCCAGTGGCTCGAGGAGCTCGACGTCGATGCGGATGTGTTCCGGCAGCCCGCCGGTCAACAGCCGCGCCTTCTGCAGCGTAGACAAGTCGCCGGCGTGAGCGGCACGGGCTTGAAACTCCGCCATGTACGCGTCGACCGATCCTCCGAACGGCAGCCGCGCCAAGTCGGCGAGGTGGTTGGTGCTGAGGGCCGGCCCGAAGTACTGCTGTCGGGTACCTTAGAACGGGGTACCCCAAGCAAACATCAAATGGGTCGCTAAAATCCCACCTAAAAAATAAAGCTAGAAGGTAAGCCGTGGGCCCCTCACCTGCCACGACCGAGCCCACTGGGTCCTCCTCCTCGCCTCGAGCCTCGAGCAGGAGGTCTCGGCATCCTGACACAAACTCCGCCTCGCGCGAGGTTCCCCAGGGAAGGCCTCGGCAGGGAGCGCCGTCTCCGTCTCGCCCGAGGCTCTCCACGGAAGGCCTCGGCAGGGGGTACATTCTCCGTATCGCGCGAGGCGTCTCGCGCAAGGCCTCGGCAAGGAGCCCGATCTCCGTCTCGCGCGAGGCCTCAGTCTCCGTGTCCCGTCACCCCCCGCCTCGACCGACCCTCCAGACAACGCGTCATGTCTCATTAATGCTTCAACCACTCCCGCAATCTCAGCCGGACGACGGCTCAACGCCACAGAATGGCCGACGCGACCCGAGGTCACATCAGCGCCATACCGGCCGGGACAGGGCACGGCGGGGATTACCGGCCACTGTGTCCTAACACTGTGTCCACGATCGGTGCCATACCGGCTGGGACAGGGTACGGCGGGGATTACCGGCCACTGTGTCCTAACGCTGTGCCCACGATCAGCCGCCCGCTCGAGGCCTCGGCACTGTACACCAAGGTCTCGGCGATCTTGGGGTTCGCGCCTGCCGAGACCCCTCCACCGCGGTGCAGCCTCGGCACCGACCAAGCCTCGGCTTCGCACACAGTCCGTCCACAGTGGCTTGCACGTGCACCACCGCACCCACTCCGAGGCAGTCCCGGGGTTCCCACGACGCACAGAATCTGATGGGACGACCACGCCGCTCCAGTGCTCCAAGGACGGACCACTCCGACGACCACGCCGCCACAGAAATAGGCTACAGGGCCCGGACACGCCGCCTCTGTTCACACGACGCCGTATAGTTAGCTCATGTACCGTCCTAGTCCTCCCTTCAGGCTATAAAAGGAGAGGACTTAGGGCCGTTTTAGGGGGACGAAAGGGAACACCTTGTAACACACACACGCGCATCCCTGCCGCCTGAGAGCAACGTCTCAAGCGGCCCGCACGACACCCTGCCGAGACCTGGGACCAGCTCCCTCTCTCTTTGAGCTTGTAACCCCCTACTACGAGCACTTCGGTGCAAGGAATACAAGATCGACCTCTCAGACTGGACGTAGGGCCTCGATTGCCTGAACCAGTATAAACCTTGTGTCTCTTTGCATCACCATCCGGAATCGGGAGCACGCAGAATAAATTCACTGGTTGGTTGAGGACCCCCCGGTCCGAAACACCGACAGTTGGCGCGCCAGGTAGGGGCCTCTGCGTGTCGGTTTCGTCATCCCAGCAGGTTCCGGATGGCAGACCCCGTACGACCATTGCGTCTCGGCACCGTGGTTTGGTTCGGGAGCCTAGAGTTCATGTCTCTAGGGCATGAGTACGACATGGTACTCCTCACTCCTCGAGCCCCACCGTCCGACGATGAAGTTACGCCCCGGCAGCCCAGGCGCAGGCGGCGTCCGGGCGGCCGCTCTCGCCGCGCTCGCCAAGCACGACACGAACAAGGCCACCCCGACGCTACGCGAATCCGGGGCGCCACGCCACCCCCCGCCGATATCCTACGACCAGCTGTTGGCACAGGGTCCCTGGCTGGGGACCTGTCTAGCCTGAGCTTGGACAAAGGAAAGTCGCCTGTGACACGCGGCGATGCCCAGTCGTCAAGCTCCGCTCCACCACTCCCTGAAGAACCGACCCCGGCGGAGCAGAATCTGGCGATGGCACCATCCCCATACCCCTTTGGGTGGAGAAATGCCGCCGCCTCGTACGCCTATGCTTACACTGCCGCTCACGAGCATCCCTCGGAACGCCGCCAGCGCTTCGCTCTCGACCTGAGCACCCACGCCGACTCCTCGGATGAGGACGAGGCATGGCCCGGAGTGGATTTCTCCGACTCCACGACCTGGGGCTTTGCGCCAGTTCTTGGCCGCAAGCGACTACTGCTTCGGCTACTCCGACTCCGACGACGAAGGCACCTACGACCCCACTCGCGAGTGTTTTCACGTCGGGCTCGGGATGCCGAGGGCGGGCGAAGAGGACGAGGGGGCAGGTAGCCGTTCCTCGCTCCGCCCAGGTGCGGGCGCCGCTACACCTCCACGCGTCGTCCTGCCGGCCGCACGAAATGAGAACGTCGCTCTTGCGCGACCTCAGCGCCCAGACCTAGAACAGCTCCGGGAGCTCCAGGCCAAGGTCGAGCAAGACCAACTCCTTCTGCAGCAGCTTCGAGACTCTCGAATAGGAACAGCGAGGTCGCGACGAAGGCGGGGGAGCCCGACGGAGGGCCCGCGATGTGCATCACCGCATCCATGACGACGAAGGGAGTGAGCAACCCCCGGTCTTCAATCGCGCTAGCCAGAACGTCGCGGCTGCGGCAATGCTGGTTCGCGCAATGCCCGAGCCTTCTACCACGGAGGGGCGGCGGGTCCGCGGCGAGCTCCGAGATCTCCTAGAGACCGCCGCGGTTCAGCAGGCCGAGAGTTCCGCCTCCCGACGGCACGGGGGCGTCTCGAACCTGCCCGCGGCACCGCCTCGGCAGGACAGGGAAGCCTCGGCTCGTCCCGAACCTGCTCGAGCACCGATAGCCCACAGGGTCCCCGTGCTTCTTGACCGCCTCGACAATCGACACGAGGTGCAGGGAGACCATGAGGTGGTCGGCCGACGACGACGCCACGACGGTGAGGGGCCCGCCCTGAGGCTACCATGTGCACCGAGGTGGCCGCTACGACAGCGAGGAAGACCGCAGTCCTTCTCCTGAGCCACCTGGCCCTCGAGTCTTTAGCTAGAGCTATCCGTGTCGCCCAGTTCCCAGGCCCGTTTTCGGCAACCAGCCAATCTCGCGAAATACAGCGGTGAGACCAACCCCGAACTCTGGCTTGCCGACTACCGCCTAGGCCTGCCAGCTAGGTGGCGCGGATGATGACCTGCTCATCATCCGCAACCTCCCCTTGCTCTTGTCAGACTCGGCGCGAGCCTGGCTCGAGCACCTCCCTCCCTCACAAATCCACGACTGGCGCGACTTGGTTAGGGTCTTCGTTGGGAATTTCCAGGGCACATACGTACGTCCCGGAAACTCCTGGGACCTTAAGAGTTGCCGCCAGAAACCAGGCGAGTCTCTCCGAGACTTCATCCGGCGCTTCTCCAAGCAGTGCACCGAGTTGCCCAGCGTCGGCGACTCGGAGATCGTCCAGGCTTTCCTCTCCGGCACCACCTGCCGAGACCTGGTTCGGGAGTTAGGTCGGAACGTGCCACGCACCGCTGCTGCGCTCCTCGACATCGCCACCAACTTCGCCTCGGGCGAGGAGGCCGTCGGTGCCATCTTCCCCGACAGCGACGCCAAGGGAAAACAGGAGGGACGAGGCCCCCGATGCCTCGGCCTCCCACCTCCCTAAGAGAAAGAAAAAGGGGCGCCTAGGGAAGCAGGAGGTCATGGAGGCTGATCTGGTCGGGGCCGTAGAACGCAAGAATCCCCGAGGCCCCAAAGGCCCTAGGCCTTTCGACGACATGCTCAAGAAACCATGCCCTTATCACCAAGGCCCGGTCAAGCACGCCCTCGAGGATTGCTCCATGCTGCGACGTTACTACGCCAGGCTCGGGCTCCCCGACGACGACGCCAAGCAGAAGGGCGCCGGCGACCGGGACGAGGACAAGGACGACGGGTTCCCCGAGGTACGCAACGCCTTCATGATCTTCGGTGGGCCCTCGGCATGCCTTACGGCGCGGCAGCGCAAGAGGGAACGCCGAGAAGTCTTCTCGGTCAAGGTGGCCACCCCCCAGTACCTCGACTGGTCTCGAGAGGCGATCACCTTCGATCGAGATGACCACCCTGACCATGTTCCGAATCCCGGGCAGTACCCACTGGTTGTCGACCCGATCATCGGCAACACCCGACTCTCCAAGGTGTTGATGGACGGAGGCAGCGGCCTCAACATCCTCTACGCCAACACCCTGGAGCTCTTGGAGATCGACCGGTCGAGGCTCCGAGGCGACGTCGCACCCTTCCACGGCATCATGCCAGGGAAGCGCACGCGACCCCTCGGGCGCATCGACCTTCCTGTCTGCTTCGGCACCCCCTCCAACTACCGCAAGGAAGTCCTCACCTTCGAGGTAGTCGGGTTCGGGGGAGCCTACCACGCCATTCTGGGGCGGCCGTGCTACGCCAAGTTCATGGCAGTGCCCAACTATACCTACCTCAAGCTCAAGATGCCAGGCCCTAGCGGTGTCATCACGATTGAGTCCACGTACGAACATGCATACGACTGCGACGTTGAATGCATCGAGTACGCCGAGGCACTTGCGGAGGCCGAGACCCTCATCGCCCACCTCGACCAACTCAGTGGCGAGGTGCCTAACTCCAAGCGTCGCGCGGGGGCGTTCGAGCCCGCGGAAACCATCAAACTCATCCCGGTCGACCCCGCCTGCCCCGACGACCGGGCGCTGAGGATCAGCGCCACCCTCGACATCAAATAGGAAGCCATGCTCATCGACTTTCTCCGTGCGAATGCCGACATATTTGCATGGAGTCCCTCGGACATGCCGGGCATACCGAGGGAAGTCGCCGAGCACGCCTTGGACGTCCGAGCCGGCTCTAGACCGGTAAGGCAATGCCTGCGCCGCTTCGATGAGGAAAAGCGCAGGGCCATCGGTGAGGAGGTGCAGAAACTACTGGCGGCCGGGTTCATCAAGGAAGTATCCCACCCGGAGTGGTTGGCTAACCCCGTGTTAGTTAGGAAGAAAAGTGGGAAATGGAGGATGTGTGTAGACTATACCGGTTTGAACAAAGCCTGTCCAAAAGTCCCCTTCCCATTACCCCGAATCGATCAGATCGTTGACTCCACTGCGGGATGCGAAACCCTGTCTTTCCTTGATGCGTATTCTGGTTACCATCAAATCAAGATGAAAGAGTCCGACCAGCTCGCGACTTCTTTCATCACACCATTTGGCATGTACTGCTACGTGACGATGCCCTTCGGCCTCAGAAACGCAGGTGCCACGTACCAGCGGTGCATGACCCAGGTCTTTGGCGACAACATTGGGCGGACCGTCGAGGCCTACGTAGACGACATCGTGGTCAAGACCAGAAAGGCCGAGGGTCTCGTCGACTGACTTGACAATAACCTTCAAATGCCTTAGAGAGAAGGGCATCAAGCTCAATCCCGAGAAGTGTGTGTTCGGGGTCCCCCGAGGCATGCTCTTGGGATTCATAGTCTCAGAACACGGCATCGAAGCCAACCCAGAGAAGGTCTCGGCCATAACCGGCATGGGACCAATCAGGGACCTCAAGGGAGTACAGAGGGTCATGGGATGCCTTGCGGCCCTGAGCCGCTTCATCTCGCGCCTCGGCGAAAAAGGTTTGCCTCTGTACCGACTCTTGAGAAAATCCGAGCGTTTTTCTTGGACTCCCGAGGCCGAAGAAGCCCTCGACAGACTCAAAGCACTGCTCACGAATCCTCCCGTCCTGATACCCCCGGCCATGGACGAGACCCTCTTGCTCTATGTCGCCGCAACGACCCAAGTGGTCAGCGCCGCCGTAGTGGTAGAGAGGCAGGAAGAGGGGCACACTCTGCCCACCCAACGACCTGTTTATTTCATCAGCGAGGTGCTCTCCGAGACCAAAGCACGCTACCCCCACATCCAGAAGCTGGTCTACGCCGTGGTCCTGGCCCGGCGCAAACTGCGTCACTACTTCGAGTCGCACCCAGTGACTGTGGTATCATCTTTCCCCCTGGGCGAAATAGTTCATAACCGGGAGGCCTCGGGCAGGATAGCCAAATGGGCTGTCGAGCTTATGGGGGAAACCTTGACCTTTGCGCCTCGAAAGGCGATCAAGTCTCAGGTCTTGGCCGATTTCGTGGCTGAATGGACAGATACCCAACTGCCACCCACTCAAATTCAGACGGAATACTGGACCCTGTACTTCGATGGATCCCTGATGAAGACCGGGGCAGGCGTGGGTCTACTCTTCATTTCGCCCCTCGGAGTACACATGCGCTACATGGTGCGGCTCCACTTCGCCGCCTCCAACAACGTGGCCGAATACGAGGCCCTCATCAACGGCTTACAAGTCGCCATCGAACTTGGGGCGCGACGCCTCGACGTCCGAGGCGACTCGCGGCTCATCATAGATCAAGTGATGAAGGAGTCAAACTGCCTCGACCCCAAAATGGAGGCTTACTGCAAGCTGGTACGACGCCTAGAAGACAAGTTCGACGGTCTCGAGCTAAATCACGTCACGCGGAAGTACAACGAGGCCGCCGACGAGCTGGCAAAGATGGCCTCAGCACGGGCCCCGGTCCCCCCGAACGTCTTCGCCAGAGACCTCCACAAACCTTCCATTGGATACACCTCGGCAACAGAGGAGGGCCCACCTGTGGAACCCGCGGCGAAGCTCGACGCCCCCTCTGCTGCCGAGACCCCCTCGACCAAGCCCGAGGTCATGGAAGTCAACGCCGAGCCTCCACAGACTGATCAGGACGCGGATTGGCGAGTCCCGTTCCTCGATTGGCTCGATCGGGGGGAGCTTCCTGACGACAGAACCGAAGCACGACGGCTTGCGCGGCGAGCCAAGACCTACGCCCTCTACAACGGCGAATTGTACAGGCGAAGTCCCTCAGGTGTCCTCCAACGGTGTATCAGTTCCGAAGCGGGCCAAGCCCTGCTTTGGGACTTACACGTAGGCGCCTGCGGGCACCATGCGGCGCCTCGGACGCTCGTAGGGAACGCTTTTCGCCAAGGGTTCTACTGGCCGACGGCAGTCACCGACGCTACCAAGCTGGTACGCTCCTGCGAAGGATGCCAGTACTATGCCCGGCAAACACATCTCCCGGCCCTGGCCCTGCAAACCATCCCCATCACCTGTCCATTCGCCGTATGGGGTCTCGACATGGTCGGCCTCTGCAAAAGGCCCCCGGGGGCTTCACCCATCTATTGGTATCAATCGACAAGTTCTCCAAATGGATCGAGGCTCGTCCGATCAATCGAATCAAATCCGAGCAGGCGGTGCTGTTCTTCACTGACATCATCCACAGGTTTGGGGTCCCCAACACCATCATCACCGACAATGGGACGCAGTTCACCGGCAAAAGGTTCCTGACGTTTTGCGACGACCACCACATCCGTGTGGCCTGGTCGGCCGTAGGACACCCAAGGACCAACGGCCAAGTAGAGCGTGCCAACGGCATGATCCTACAAGGCCTCAAGCCAAGGATTCACAACCGATTGAAAAAGTTTGGCAAGAAATGGCTCGCCGAGCTCCCGTCGGTCATCTGGAGCCTGAGGAACACTCCAAGCCGAGCCACGGGATTCACGCCTTTCTTCCTAGTCTATGGGGCCGAGGCCATCCTCCCCACCGACTTGGAATATGGTTCCCCGAGGCTGCAAGCCTATAACGAACAAAGTAACCGCACCACCCGAGAGGACTGCCCTTGATCAACTGGAGGAAGCCCGAGACGTCGCGCTACTACACTCGGCCAAATACCAGCAGAGCCTGCGGCGCTATCAGGCCCGACGCGTCCGAGGCCGAGACTTGAAGGTAGGCGACCTGGTGTTGAGGCTAGCACAGAGCAACAAGGGTCGCCACAAGCTGACCCCGCCATGGGAAGGACCGTACATCATTGCCCGAGTGCTGAAGCCCGGGACCTACAAACTGGCCAACGAGAAGGGCGAAGTCTTCACCAACGCTTGGAACATAGAACAGCTACGTCGCTTTTATCCCTAAATTTCCAAGCATTGTATATATCGTTTCTCGAAGTACAATTAAAAAGCGTTCTTTAGTTCGTCTAACTTTTCGAGAAACCCCCCGAGCCCATCGTAGGCCTCGGCAATACAGTAACACGGCAAGGGAAACTCGGTTCTGCCTCGGCAGAACCAAGCCTCCCTCGGGGGCTAGATAGGGGACCCCCCCTAGGCGTCCCCTAGGTCCCATGCACCATTCTTCAGTTGTTTTTCGCAAAAAATCCTACGCCAAGTCCCTAGCAGGCTCTGACGAATCAGTTGTAAAAACCCCTCGGACCAAGGTCTGTTTCCTAAGCAAGAGGCCGGTAGAGTCGCGAGACGGCCTACGCCTCCGGGCTACGGCACTCCCTCACTACCTCTCGCTCAAGGGACGGCTTAGGCCCCAAGGGGGTGTTTTGCAAACGAAATCCGATCAGGAGCGACAGAGGGCAGAGGCTCGGAAACATAAGAAAAACAACTAAGAAACACAAGTACTTCAAAAGTAAAGGCCTCGACTGGCCACAAGCGTTACGATACAAAAAATAACCCCTATTCTATTTTTACATAGCCCCCGGGGCCCAGATCAAGGCTCAGGGCCTTCAGCACCGGCAGATGGTAGGGGAGGAACCACCTCCTCTTCGAAGAGCGTCGCCAGCGCCGTGCCAGGGCCTTCCGCCGCCTCCATCAGCTTCGCCACCGCCGCGTCGGCCTCCTCGTCATCATCAGGCAGAACATAGCCATCACTGATGGCCGAGGAGGTCGACGCCAAGGTAGTGAGAGGAGATGACGGCCAGCGCCCGCTTGACACCCGTGTGCAGTGCCCCTCGGAGCCGCTCGCGCATCTGGCTGCTCAGCGCAATCAAGCGGCTCCCAAGGGAGCTGCCTGACTGAACCCCCTCGACCTCCAAGGCCTCGCAGGCGGAAAGGGCAGCACGCTTCAGCGCCTCGTGCTCCCCGATCTCGGTCTCGAGCACCGTCTGCACCGCGCTGGAAGCCTCGGCGGCCCGAATGATCTCCGCCTCTGACTCTGCACCGCGGAAAATGGAATGAAGTCGAGCGAGAGAAAGGACAACCTAAGTTAGGGACGGAAGCCCACTGGAACTCACCCTTGGCCTTCTGCTCCCAGCGACGGGTCTCGGCTTGACAGGCCTCGGCCTTCTCCTTCAACCGTTGGGCCTCGAACCTAGAGGCCTCGGCCGCCCTGGAAGCTTCACTTCCCAGCTCTGCGTCATACAAGGAAGTCAGGGAGCAAACATAAGGAAAAGGAAACAAAACAAGGGGACTGGAACTCACCCTCGACCAGTCCCCTTCAAAACCACAGCCTCGATTTGCGAGGCCTCAACCGCAGCAAGGGCCTCAGTTCAGAGCGCCTTTGGTCAGCCGGTGCGCACTCTCCTCTGCCCCCAGCTGCCCGGCGAGGGCCTTGCCCGAGGCCGTCGCTTCTTCGGCCCGGGACCTGAAGGCATCCCGATCGCTAACCGCGCGGGTAAGCTCCTCCTCCAGCTCCTTGACCCGCGCCGCCAAGGGGGCGAGCTGCGTCTGGGCTATGGCCGCCTCGACCTTCGCGTCGGCACAGCGAAGGCGGAGGTCCTCCACCTCCGCGCTTCGCGCCGACAGAAGCTCGTTAGCGTCGGCAAGAAGGCCCCTCTGCCGCTGAAGCTGGTCCCAGACGCCCCTCTCCCGCCGGAGAAAGACCGACTTCCCATGCGACCGGGTCTCGAGCTCCTGGGGAAGCAGAACAAGGGTCATTGGTCGCAACAAAATCAGGAAAGGAAACGTCGCGCGAGAAAGGAAAACACGAACCTGGGCGACTCCGGGCAGTTCGTCGGCCACCACGGACAGCGCCGTCCGTAGCGACCGCTCCGCCAGCTGGCGGTACTGCTCGAAGGTGTTCCAGCGCCCGCCCTCGGCCGCGTCCTCAAGGACGAACAGAGGCTCCCCCTCAGGGTCGTCCCGGCTCCGCCACAGTACCCGCGGGTGATCCCACCCGCGAGGCTCGGGTCGGACCCGCACGAGGGCCGAGTTTCCCTCGCCCAAGAGCGGCGCCGGCTGCTCCACGGCATCGGTCTCCTCGGCGTCGACCACCTCCCGCGCCCGGGAAGTATCGTCGGAGGAGATCGGATAGACCTTCGCCTCCCGGGCGCTCTCTCGCAACAGCGGCGGGCCCTGAACCAAGGGCACCACAGAGGCCTCCGCCGCCTGCATCTCCGCCTCCTGCACAGACAGCCTCGCCGCCATCACGACGGCCTTGGCGACCTCGGGGGCTCCGGCCTCTGCAATTACGGCCTCGGCGGTCTCGGGGGCTCTGGCCTCCGCCATCGTGGCCTCGGCAGACGCAGAGACACCGACCGCGGCCACCGCGGTCTCGGCGGTCGTGGGCGCCGTAGCCTCCGTCGCCTCAGCCTCGAAGACCCCGGGAGCCTCGGCAACAAAGGGCACGCCGGCCCCATCCGACTCGTGAGCCTCGCCCCCACGAGGCGGAAGCGCTCCCTCCCTCGTCTGTGTAGGGGCCGCCTCGGCAGCCCCTCCTTGGGCGGCCGGCCCCTTTGGGTCGACCCTCGCCGACGCCGCGCCGCGTTGGATAGCGGCTTGTGCCTCCGCCACCCAGTGGGCGGAGGAGCCGGGGCTCGCCTTAAGCGCCTTAAGGGGCGCCAAGGGGAGGTCGTCCGCAGGCCGCTTCCGACTAAGGAAAATTAACCTACAGGGTCAGCGCAAAACCAAAAAAGCGACTGGAAGGCACCATGACCCTGCCAAGAATACACTTGCCTTGAACGGGGCGGCCCCCGCTTCGCCACGGCAAACCTCATCCGCAGCGGCGGAGGCGGCGGCAGAGGCGTCGCCTCCGTATCCATGGACGCCGGTCGGTCTTCAGCGGACCCCGGCGCCCCTTCGGTCCTCTGCAGGGGCGGTGGCGTCGCCTCCACCGCCACCTGCTCCACCACGGCCGCCGAGCCTACCGGGCTGACGGCGCGTTTGCCTAACGCCCGCGCCTCGGGCGTGTCGGCCTCGGCCCCGGAGCGGGCAACCGCCGGCCCCGGGTCCGCTTCTCCTCCCCTTCCCGGGGGTGCCGGGCTGCTTGCCGATACCCCGGGCGCCACCTCCACGACGTCAGGAAGGTGGTCCAGGGGACCTCGCCCTCCCTCGCCCTTGTCGTTCCCGTCCGAGGCCTCCGTCGACAACGACGTCGACGGGGATTCCTCCAGCGGAGACCGTCCTTCCGTTGTTGACGGCGGCGCTTATCCAGCTCCTCGCGCGCGAGGATGTGCTTCGTGCGCTTCGCCGCCTTGGCGTCCTTTCGCCTCTTCTGCGCATCGGCGTGAGCACGGTTGACCGCCCGCCGCCCCGCGTCCTCGGGAACAGGTGGTGGAGAGGAGCGCACGTCCCTCATCCCCTGAAGGAACGACAAACACGCATGAGGGAACAAGGGGTAAGGGGAGACTGAGGAGATTCAGAGGCTACAGCGGCACATGACTTACCAGCGAAAGGAACCCCCGCAATGGCCGCATCGCGATAGGGGTCAAGTTGCCGCCCCTCAGCTTCGCCTCTACCGTCTCCCCCATCGACGAAGAATTTTCTCGTCGGAAAGGGCGAAGGAGGACATCTGGGTGCCCTCAATGGGCTCACCCGGCTTCATCTCGAACAGCCGCCGCCACCGAGCCATCAGCGGCAGCACCCTCCGGCAGTGGAAGGCGGCCACAACCACAGCCACGGTGAGGCCATGGCCCCGCAGCCTCGCCAGCCCCTCCAGGAGTGGCTCCAGCTTGGGCTGGTCGACCTTCGGGACACCCCACTTCCATTTCTCTGGGCAACTCCCCACAATCCGCCCGGTGTAGGGGGGAAGCCCTCCGTCGTCGTTGCGGAGGTAAAACCAACTCGTGTACCACCGGCGGTTGGAGGACGCGAGTTGGGCCAGGGATGTAGAGGTGCAGGCGGTCCTGACGCACTTGGAGAGTGCAGCCTCCGGCCTACGCCGCCTTCCTCTTACCCGACGTGCCCAGTCGGCTTGGTAGTGTGCCCCGCCCGGAACAGATGGAGCCACAACTCCCAATGGGGAGCGATCCCTAAATACCCCTCGCAGACGGCAACAAAGATAGCCGCCTGAGCGATGGAGTTGGGGTTAAAATTGTGGAGCTCCACTGCCGTAGTAGTGCGGGAGCGCCCGCATGAACCGGTCCTGCCGGGACGCCGAGGCCACGCTCGTGGAAGGAGACAAAGCTTACGACGTAGCCATCACGAGGCCTCGGCTCCGGCTCGCCGTACGGAGCAATCCACCCCGGCCTAGTGGGGTCTGTCACCGGGCGGAGGAGACCACCGTCGACAAGCGACTGGAGCATCTCCTCGGTGACATCCGACGGATCCTAGGGGTCTGCCTCGACAACAACGATGTCACCGGCCATGGGTGCGATGGAGAAATCAGGTGTGGCGGTGAGTTTCTTCTCTCCCTCAAATGCTCTCGCTTTTTTCTCGCTTTCCCCCCTAGGCTCGCTCTTCTCTCCTCTTCTTCCCGGCACCCGCTGCTCTAGCGATGGCTCGACGAAGGCGACGCTAATGCAGGCAAGGTAAGACGAGGAGGGGCAAGACTCCCCGGGTATTTATGCAGGGAGGAGGCGAAACAAACGGGCGATGAAATCAGGGAAGTTTCCCCCCCGATCCGGCGCGGTTAACCACGAGCTGATTTCACCGGCCCACACGCCCACGTCTCCCGCATTAAATGTGAGGATAGTTATGTCCCATCCACCACGCCACGCTCGGCCACTACGGCAGCAGGTGTCGTTTCGACTCCCCATGAAACTGCCTCAAAAGGCGCGCCGCCCATACCGAGCCAATAGGGAAGATATTCCCTGCGGCCTATCTGAACCTATTACGATCCAGGGGTTCGAAGGCTGGGCCCCAAAGGGTTTCGACAGCCGCCCCAGGATAACAGAGTTAGGGACGACCGCGGGCGAGCCCATATGGGGCCGAGGCCCAAGCAAGCGAAACGCTTGGGACGCCCAAAGTTGTGTCTGAGACCGGAGGAAAGTCTCCGAATGGGATCCCACCGTAGGGAGGCACCGAGCCACCGAGGCCTAGCGAACGGCCTCGGCACCCACTAGAGACATCCTCTGGTACTCTTGGAGTGTGTCTCTAGACTGCTAGCCATCCCCTAGCGAATGGGGTACAGGCCTCCACTCGGACTATCCGATAACAGCTCACCGGAAGTGCCACCGCTCATGCCCATCGAGGGTAGCGAGGCACATTCCACCCCTCCTTCCGAGCGAAAAGGAAGCGCAAGGGTCGCATAAAAAGTCAGGGGAACCCTCGACGGCCTTCTCATTTTATGCAGAGGCTAGGGGGCTCTTCCTGCAACCTTGCCGAGACCCAGCGACCCCAGCTCGCACTCAAAGGGGCTCGGCAAAACAAACCCTCCTTCCGAGCGAAAAGAAAGCGTGAGGGTCGTACAAAAAGACAGGGGAGTTCCTGACGGCCCTCTCACCCTATGCAGAGGCTAGGGGGCTCTTCCTGCAAATACGCCTGAGACCCCACAACTCGGGCCCACGCCCAAAAGGGGCCTCGGCAAACAAACCCTCACTGCGCGAGGGGCGTATAAAAAGTCAGGGGAACTCCCGACGGCCCTCTCGCTCTGCGCAGAGGCTAGGGGCTCTTCCTGCAACCTTACCGAGACCAGAATGGGCTCGGCAAACAAACCCTCCGTCCGAACGAAAAGGATATGTGAGGGGCAGGATGAAAAAGTCAGGGGACCCCCGACCGTCCTCTTGCTCCAGGCGGAGGCTCGGGGGCTCCTCTTGCACCCAAAGACCAAGACAAACGGTTCAAAGCCACGCTAGAGATTTCATTACAAAACACGATAAAGGGCACCAAGCCCGTTACAGTCTAGGGGTTCGAAGGCTGGGCCTCCAAGAGGTTTCGACAGCTGCCCCAGGGCAACAGAGTCATGGACGACTTTGGGGTGAGCCTACGAATGGCCTAGGCCCGAGCGAACAGTCGCTCAGGGCGTCCTAAGTCATGTTCGAGACCGGTAGGAAAGTATTCGAATGGGATCCCACCGTAGGGAGGCATCGAGCCACCGAGGCCCAGCGAACGGCCTCGGCACCCACTAGAGAAATCCTCTAGTACTTTTGGAGTGTGTCTCTGGACCGCTAGCCATCCCCTAGCAAACGGGGCTCGAGCCTCCACTCGGACTACCCGATAACAGCTCACCGGAAGTGTCCACGCTCGCGCCCATCGAGGGTAGCCTGGCACATTCCACCCCTCCTTCCGAGCGAAAGGAAGCGTGAGGGTCATACCCAAAGTCAGGGGGCCCCTGACTGAACCTCTCAGCTTCGTGCGGAAGGCTAGAGGGCTTTTTCCTGCAGCCTCGCCGAGACCCCCGTAACCTCGAACTTGCGCTTATGGGCTCGGCAAATGCAGTAAGAACTACTCGCTCAAACGCAAAAATGGAGAAAGCCCCTGGAGGAGTAACTTCACTCCTCCAGGGGCTCGGGGGCTACACCCGGCGGGTGCGCTCGCGCGCACCCACCGGAACCTCAAAAAACAAACTAATTCCTATGGAGCACGCATAAACCCAGCCTCGACAAACCCTCAAGGAGAGTGCACGCACTCCCCCTGAGGCTCGGGGGCTACTGTCGGGTACCTTAGAACTGGGGTACCCCAAGCAAACATCAAATGGGTCGCTAAAATCCCACCTAAAGAATAAAGCTAGAAGGTAAGCCGTGGGCCCCTCACCTGCCACGACCGAGCCCACTGGGTCCTCCTCCTCGCCTCGAGCCTCGAGCAGGAGGTCTCGGCATCCTGACACTAAACTCCGCCTCGCGCGAGGTTCCCCAGGGCAAGGCCTCGGCAGGGAGCGCCAGTCTCCAGTCTCGCCCGAGGCTCTCCACGGAAGGCCTCGGCAGGGGATACATTCTCCGTATCGCGTGAGGCGTCTCACGCAAGGCCTCAGCCAGGAGCCCGATCTCTGTCTCGCGCGAGGCCTCAGTCTCCGTGTCCCGTCACCCCCCGCCTCGACCGACCCTCCAGACAACGCGTCATGTCTCATTAATGCTTCAACCACTCCCACAATCTCAGCCGGACGACGACTCAAACGCCACAGAATGGCCGACACGACCCGAGGTCACATCAGCGCCATACCGGCCAGGATAGGGCACGGTGGGAATTACTGGCCATTGTGTCCTAACACTGTGTCCACGATCAGTGCCATACCGGCTGGGACAGGGTACGGCGGAGATTACCGGCCACTATGTCCTAACGCTGTGCCCACGATCAGCCGCCCGCTTGAGGCCTCGGCACTGTACACCAAGGTCTCGGTGATCTTGGGGTTCACGCCTGCCGAGACCCCTCCACCACGGTGTAGCCTCGGCACCGACCAAGCCTCGGCTTCACACACAGTCTGTCCACAGTGGCTTGCACGTGCACCACCGCACCCACTCCGAAGCAGTCCCGGGGTTCCCACGATGCATAGAATCTGATGGGACGACCACGCCTGCTCCAGTGCTCCAAGGACGGACCACTCCGACTGACCACTGCCGCCACTAGGAACAGGCTACAGGGCCCGGACACGCCGCCTCTGTTCACACGACGACCGTATAGTTAGCTCATGTACCGTCCTAGTCCTCCCTTCAGGCTATAAAAGGAGAGGACTTAGGCCGTTTTAGGGGGACGAAGGGGAACACCTTGTAAAACACACACGCACATCCCTGCCGCCTGAGAGCAACGTCTCAAGCGGCCCGCACGACACCCTGCCGAGACCTGGGACCAGCTCCCTCTCTCCTTTAGCTTGTAACCCCCTACTACGAGCACTTCGGTGCAAGGAATACAAGATCGACCTCTCAGACTGGACGTAGGGCCTCGATTGCCTGAACCAGTATAAACCTTGTGTCTCTTTGCATCACCATCCGGAATCGGGAGCACGCAGAATAAATTCACTGGTTGGTTGAGGACCCCCCGGGTCGAAACACCGACAGCTGCTGACACATGCGACGGAAGTTCGGCCACGCGGGGCGGCCTATGTCGCCTTCCAAGACGAGGTACCACTGTTGAGCCATGCCCGTGAGGTGATACGATGCGAGCCAGACCTTGTCTACCTCCCGTGTCATCTGTCCGCGGAAGAACTGCTCGCACTTGTTGAGCCAGCCGAGCGGGTCTTCTTTGCCGTCATAGGTGGCGAACGTCAGTTTGTGGTACTTTGGCACAGCCACGCCCTCCACTTCTGGCGGTAAGGGGATCTGTGGTGGCATCGAGGACATGTGCGACATCGGCGCCGAGACGTAGGGCAGTCCTGTAGATGAGAACACAGGCAGCAGGGACGGTGAGTGCGGGAACTTGATCTGGGTGATTGGTACTCCCGTCGACGGTGGTGGAGCAGGCGGCCTCGAGCCGTGTGCCGCTGAAGATGACCCTGGCACAAACGGTTGTGGCGCCACGACTGATTCCGCGGACGCCGTAGCGACCTCGGAGATCACCGGAGCGGAGGCCGCGGGTAGGGCTGGAACCCCACCGAACCCCGGCATGCCGAATTGCGGGAACGCTGGCAGACCGTCGATCGCCGACAGCCGGGCACCCTGGTCCGCCAGGTGGTGGTTGACGGCTGTCATCTGGAGTTGGAGGCCCGCGATTGCTTGTGTCAGCGCCTGGAGCGCCTCCACAGTCGACATGGGTTGGGATGCGGCCGGCACAGTGGCCATAAGGGTGCCCGATGTGGCCACCAGCGGCATCAACCCGGCGGATTGTGGCTTGGCGGCGGCGAGCACGCCGAGGGTGGGAACAGCGGAGGAAGGAGGGACCGTCGCCGACGAGTCCCCGGATGTCACCATGGTCTCTAATACCAGGTTGTTACAGCAATCTTTACTTCGAATGAAGTACGGAGGAGATCGAGGAACGCGAGAACGAGCTAGGGCTTGGCGGGCAGGAGCCGTGGTGGCGGCGGCAAGAAGTGACGATGAACAGTAACGTGGCTGGGCACCCAAGGGAGACAGTAAGTCTCAATCCTAGGTTACCTCTTCTATTATAATTCTTTAATATTTATACAAGATCTCAACCGACTCAAACCTAATTCAATCCAATAATCAACTCTAATAGATAACCGTCCTAGATTCTAGGACCTGAGAACCAACAGGCTGGCTAAGCCGGACTCCTAGCCAACCAGCCGGCTAAGGCGGACTCCTATCCAGGCGTCTACGCCTATAGACCTTACCGGTCATAACAAAAGAACATGTGACTATGTGAGTGGAAATATTAAGCTAAAAAAGGATTGTCAACTAGAGAGAGGATGGGCAATGGACAAGTGCATATCTGTAGTTGATGCTAAAAAATTTCCCTTTGGTAA
>NW_027096573.1:0-11693 GCF_019320115.1 Miscanthus floridulus | reverse complement strand
GAATGTGTTTGTTTTCCAACCCCTACGCCTCTGCTGATCAAGGATGCTACGTTTCAAGATTCCCTTACATTTCTTTTTAGAAATACATGTGGGCACACTTCATAGGACAGAAATCTTTTTCTTTTTTCTCAAGAGCACCATACATTATTCGAACAACCTACTTCTCCAGCGACAACGGTGGTCAGGGATGTCAAGACTCAAGCCTCACTATTCGGAGAAGGTTAAAGTGGCGTGTTACACCATAATACATAGTGCTCGGGGACTAGCTGTGGGGGTATTAACCCCTATACCCTTATGGCTAGGCTTGGGCCGGCCCGGATCAGTGGGTCTGGTCCACCAAAAGACGACGCGTGGCCTGGCCAACCTGATCGGAGTCCCACGCAAGGAGTCAAGGTAGATTTGGCGATCAAGCAAGATCCTGGTCGGTTAGAATAGGAATCCTTATCCGGCCACATATGGCAATTGTAACTGGCTAGGATTAGTTTTCAGATCTGTAACCCTGCCCCCCGGACTATATAAGGTAGGTAGGGGACCCCTCTAAAAAACATCTCTCATTGGCATACAGCAATATAAATCAGATGCAGGACGTAGGTATTACGCCTTCTTGGCTACCGAACCTGGATAAAACCTCATGTCTGTCTTGCGTCACCATCTTGTTTGTGGCTTGTGCATCTATCTGCTGACAATCTACTACCTTGGGCATACCCCTAGGTAGACTATCGACCATATTTCGTCAACACTCGCCCATGGTGCGATTCACCGCCCTCACAGATGAATCTCTCGGCAACGGTGCCAGGTGGTCCATGAAGATGAGGTCCCTCGGCTGATCCCACCCCTCTCAAAGTTAGTATCAAAAGGTCAGGAAATCTATTAAAAAGAAGGCATGAGAAAGGTAAACTTACAAAGACGACGTGGCCTAGTTTCGGACGCATCGGAGGATGTCCTAGCACTGGGTAGATGAAATTGAGGGGGCACCCGCGTCGTCCCGCGAGAGCTCCATTGCCTCCTTGATGCGTTACATGATCTCAGAGTTGGGGAGCGCCCCCTCAGCGAGCACCGTTCCATCAAATGATGCCTCGGGCGCCATCGCGTACAGCGGGAGTGCGTGTGTCATCAACGGCGCCACCCTATTTGTGTGGTAGGCCCCGATGACTCCCGACCCTTTCAAGCCATTCTCCTTGAGGATGTGGATGGCAGCGATGTGGTCCTGGATCTTCTTCTTGTCCTTCTTCGGGATGCTCCACTTCCTGTACGACTCCGGGGCCTCTTCGATCAGGCGCTCGATGAACTCTGGCAGAGGGGCAGCAGTGTCATTCTTGAGGTAGAACCACTATGAGTGCCACCCCTTGTTGGACATTAATAGCCGCATCGACGGGTACTCGCTGACCTGATTGTTCCAGAGCTAGATGCCGGCGCTCCCCATCGGCATGTGTAGCTCCTACCTGCCGCTCTTCTCCATCTTCTTCTGGAGGGTGACAGCAAAGAATTACCTCCACAAATCAAATTGGGGGCTGATCCCCAGGAACCCCTCGCACAGGGCGATGAACACCGCCATGTGCTGGATCCCATTGGGATTGAGATGCTGCACTTCGATCTTGTAGTAGTGCAGCATCCCCTGAAGAAATCTGTGGGTGGGGTCACAAACCCATGCTCGTGGAAGTGGGCGAACCACACCACATAGTCATCGGGTGGTGACGGCGCATTCTCCTTACCGGGCAGCAACCACTCCTCAGCCACGGTCCGTGCACGGAGAAGACCGCGATGAACGAGGCCCTCCATGCGTTGGAAGGTGATGTCAGAGCGACACCATGGGTCCATTGGAGATGGGGGCGAGTGGATGTGAGCTTGACGGCAGCGGGGATGCAGAGACCAGAAACCTGAGTGATTGGTGGCGGCAGCCGTGGATGCGGAGGCAAGGATGCAAGGTATGGAATTCGGGGGGCGAACCCTTTGGTTTTATAGGGGTGACGGATGCGAAGAAACCAAACGCCCACCTAGATCTCTGTGCCTGCCATGATCTGCCACAACATCCCATCGCGGGACGTGCGCACGCAATCTCTGTCCGTTCCCTCAGAAAACTTGCTGGACATTTCGCCTCTCCAGACAGGCCACGACTCATTATGAGTAAGAGGAATATTGATCTAAAAGTGCCTCTACGGCCCAACTGGGCCCAGGAGTTCGCAGGTTAGCCCATCGATGGGTTCCACAACCGCTCCAGGCGCCTTTAGGGTGAGAGATGGAAAGGGATGGGCCCGCTAGTAGCCAGTACCTAGGCGCACGAGCGTCGCGGGCATCCCGGTCCATGTTCGAGTCTCGGGCGATTACGATGCATGGTTTTTTTTGAAGAAAGGTACTTAGCCTTCAAGACCGGTCGAACGGGCCTGAGAACTATATGGATTGATCGCTAAGAATCTAGGGCCAGTCACCAAGCTGACCCAAACTAGATCCCCACGAATAGGATGCCGGGGGTCCCGCGAATAGGCACCAAGCTGACCCAAACTAGATCCTCGCGAATAGGATGCCGGGGGTCCCACTCAGACTAGCCCATTAAATAGCTCACCGGGTGCCATGATTCATCTTTAAAGGAAAATCATGGCATGGCTTGACCCCTCCTTTTTTATCAGAAAAACGCTTGATGGAAGACAATCATAAAGACAAACCAATCCTCGACCGGACCCCTGCTATGGGAGGGGGCTCAAGGAAATGGAATCACTACCCCCAGGTCACACTATGGGCAACAAAAGAAGGCTGAGGCCTTCAGAGTCCCCCCCGTTTGAAAAAAGCCTCCGAAGGAGTATTCTACTCCTCCATAGGCTCGCGGGCTACTATCGGGGACCAATACTAGGGTACCCAAAGAGGAGGAGCTAATAATCATCAATATTAATTCATCCGAGCAGTCAAGAGCATGACTACAGCTCCAACCGACCCCCAGGTGCGCAAGCTCCACCTCACCCAGCCTCTGAGGGCGGGCTCCACCTTGCTCGACCTCTAAGGGCGGGCTTCGCCTCGCCTAACACTGAGGTTGCGGGCTCTGCCTCGCCCGACCTCTGAGGGCGGGCTTTGCCTCGCACGACACCGAGGCTACGGGCTCTGCCTTGCCCAACCTCTAAGGGCAGGCTCCACCTCGCTCGACCTCTGAGGGTGGGCTCCACCTCGCCCGACCTCTGAGGGCTAGCTCCGCCTCGCCCGACCTCTGAGGATGGGCTCCGCCTCGCTTGACCCTTGGGTTTGCGCTCTGCCTCGCTCAACCTTTGAAGGTGGGCTCTGCCTTGCCTAACATCGAGGCCTCTGCCTCGCCCGACCTCTGAGGGCGGGCTCCACCTTGCCCAACACCGAGGCCACGGGCTCCACCTTGCCCGACCTCTGAGGGCTAGCTCCGCCTCGCTCGGCCTCAGAGGACGGGCTCCGCCTTGCCCGACCCTTGGGTTTACGCTCTGCCTCACCTAACCTCTGAGGGCTGGCTCTGCCTCGCCCGGCCTCTCGGGGTGGGCTCCGCCTCACCCGACCTCTGAGGAGGGCTCCACCTCGACCGACCCTGAGGTTGGGGGATCCGTCTCGCTCGACGAAGACCCATACCACCGCCAACCTCTCTAGGTCCAAGCGAATGGGCTTGGGTCAAAGCTCTAACACCAAGGAGGTGACTAGCATGCCCCGATATAACCTATGGCCATGACAGGCCATACCTAGGGATTCACATCAGGAACAGTGTTGGGCATATTGGTGTTGTTCTGCCTAACCCTCGTACGAGCACTGACAGGCACGTCAGTTCACCACGACGTCTGCTAGGATGGAGTGGAGCGCCATGATCGGGAGATGATGCCTACGCATGGCGCCAATGATGGATAGGGCCACGACAAGGAGCTATCCCTGTTGACGTCTACAAGGTCGGCGGGACCCACATGAAGGAAAAGAAGGACCCGATGATCCTAGAGGACTTCTTCTCCTTCTCATCCTCCTCTTTTCTCTCCACTATAACCCATGCTTTCCCTTGGCCTATAAAAGGGAAAACAAGGCGTCCCATAAAGGGCATCGCAACACATCGCATCAATTGGGTCTCGAATCCATCGAACCCCGAACCGACTAGAATACACAAGCACACAACCAGGAAGCGACCAAGCTCTCAGCACTCATTCGCTCCTCTCACCAGAGACTTGGGACATGTCCCTCTCTCGACCGTTTATAATCCCTACTATAAACTTTCAGTGCTAGTAACACGAGCAACAGAAATGAACTAGACGTAGGGACATTCTGCTCAAACCAGTATAAACCTCATGTCCTCTTAGCACACCATCCGAGCCAGACGCACAATATTAGAAATTTACTAGTCGGTGGCAACTCAAAACACCGACACTAAGTGTCTTGATCACTAAACCAAAAAGCTCCTATCAAGTTTCAGCTTTGCCTTGAGCTTTTTATTTTTCTCTTTCTTCTTTTCCAAGTCCAAGCACTTGAGGTCACACCATCATCATGATCTTCACCATTTGCTTCATCACTTGGAATGTGCCACCTATCTCATAATCACTTAGATAAACTAGGTTAGCACAAAGGGGTTCATCAATTCACCAAAACCAAACTAGAGCTTTCACCAGCATGGCTCACAACTTGGTGAGGGGCTCGGTGACCACTCTGTCCTGCTAAGAGCCCAACAGCCTTCTTCCCCCAAACCCTAACTTCCATTCCCCAATGGCCCAATCCACCAAACCAATTCCACCCCTCCCCTACACCGCACTCCGCGAGCCACGTGACTATGAGAGAGTGAGAGACGATGTACAGTGATGTCATGCGCTCATGCCCCTTCTCCCCCGACGGCCGACGCCGCCAGCGGACAGCCCGCCACCTCCGCGCCTGGCTACGGACGCCGGACGCGGGTGCGCCGCCGCATCAAGTGCCTACCGCATCGCATCGCTTGCTTTGTCCCCATCCTCACAACGCATCGCTGGCTTTCCTTCCCTCTCCTACTCTCCCTTAGTCGTCTGCCTAGGCGCCTACTACTGCTCTCATCTAGAGCGGCTCTCTCTGTTGAGGCGCCCGGGGGCCAATGTAGGGCAGCCACGGGAGCCGCGGCTACAGGGGTGGTTGCCTCAGCTCCTCTATGATGTGGGCAGCGGCGATGCTCCCCCATGGCTCCACTATGATGCAGGCCTCAGGCTAGCCCATCCTACTGCATAGGTCATGCTTTACGAGCTAGCCTGGCTCGAAAATCGGCCCAGCAGGCCATGCCTGGGCCGATGGCAGGGCACGAGGTCTACTTGGGCACGACCCGGTGAAAGGTCCTTATTTGGTTTTGGTAATTGAGTGACAACCTAGGTGGACTAATATGTGTTTATGTGAGATACGCAGGTGATTAGTCCACAGATATATGTGTGTGAGCAATACATGCCATGGGGTGAAATGGCTTGAATCTATTGCAAGGCTCACACATGTGATGAAGGAGTTCATTGCATATGAGACATAACATGGAGGCATGTGACTAAGGTGGAGAAGATCAAGATGAGGCTTGGCTTGATGGACAGGTTGCAAGAGTGAAGAGCAAGTCGAGAACTTGGCGCCTATGGACCAACGCAATGGTGAAGAGCAAGTGAGGTCAAGATCAATGAACCAATACGGTCACATGATGATATGAAGTGGATCATATCATTTGTGATATAGTTGGTGCATGTGTTGCGTCAACATCGGAGGAGATGGAATGGAATGCGCAAGGCAAAGGTATAACCTAAAGGGCATTTCATTTCACCGGTCATAGGCGTGTAGAGAAGTTTATGACCGGGTTTAGGATAGATGGCCGTACTATCAAGAGGAGCAAACTTGTTTGCATATTGTTCATCTAGTGCCACTTGAGCGATCTAACATTGCGATGTTGCTAGGATCGAGTGGCGTGGCAAGAGCAAGTGAAAATCCTTTGAAAAAAGTTTGGAAAATGCTAACACACATGCACATGGTGGTGTACACTTGGTAGTGTGGGCACATTTGCAAAGGAGAAGAGTTGGAGATGAAAAAGAGAAGAGATGGGGGTCACTGGGTGTGACCGGACGCTAATGCAACAGTGACCGGATGCTAATGAAACAGTGACCGGACGCTAATGCAACATGCGACCGGACGCGCCTGTGCAACTGTTCCTCGGCAAACAACACGTGCAGCAGTGCGACCTGGCGCTGGGTGAGTCCGGCCAGTGGTGACCGGACGCGTTCGGTCGCTAAAATACCTCTCTAGAACCTCCCTATTCGTGATCAGACATTGGGTGATGGCGAGTCCGGTCAATTGACCGGATGCAGAGTTAGTTTGCACGTGTTGGGAGCCGTTGGCTCCCAATGGTCACTACACGTGGTGTCGATATGAGGACCGGAGTCTACGATCGGACGCTGCAATAGCGACCGGATGCTATTGCAACATGGCTTGGATGCTATTACAACATTGACCAGACGCTACTGCAACATCTGACCGGACGCGTCCGGTGCTACTGGCAGCGAGTCCGGTCAATGTGCAGTCAGTCTAATGAAGGGGTATAACGGCTCTATTTTTGTAGGGGCTATAAAACCAAGCATTAGCCAATTGAGTGTAGGTGTGTAGGTGTGCTTGGTGGCGAGCCTTGGTGGCTTGTGTAGGTGTGCTTGGGAGCCCTCTAACTCATATACGCTTGATAGTGATCATCCGATTGAGTGTGAGTGCGATTCTAGTGCGATTGCGTTGTGAGAGTGCATCGAGTGGCACTAGGTGATCGAGTTGCAAGCCAGTGGTGCTTGTTACTCTTAGAGGTTGCCCTCTACTAGATAGCTTGGTGGCGAGTTCTCTGTCGTGAAGCACGCAAGAAGATTGTGTGGTGCTCCAAAGAAGGATTTGTGAGGAGTTCCTTGCTCATCCCGCGGAAGCCACGAAGAGCAACACTAGTAGAGCGTGTCATTGAGCTACCCTCACTTGTGGGTAGGTTCTTGCGGTGCCAAATGTGTGGGCTTGGTGGGTGATGCCAATTAGCTGTAGAACCACCGAGTGAGCGGTCAACACAACTGGACTGGCGTGTTGGCAAACACGTGAACCTTAGGAGAAAAATTATCGTGTCATCTTTGCTTTCCCGTTGGTTTGCATTCCCCTTTACACAAGCTTGTATTTACATTTCATACTTTGTGCTTGTGTAGTTGCTCTTGTAATTAGTTAGCTTGTGTAGCTTGCTAGTTACCTTCTTGCTTGTGTAGCATAGAAGTAGCTCCCTTGCGTGACTCACTCGGTTTGAGTAACCTTGTTAGTCACATTGTTTAGTTTGTGCAGCTAAGTATTTTATGCTCTATAATTTGGCTTGTGTAGCCTTATTATTGAACATTGCTAGTGAGCTTAGGTGGCTTTATGCTTTTACTTACTAGCATGTGTAGGAGCTTCTCCGTTGCTTGAAGTACTAGTGGCATAGGTTTGTGTGACATTGCTCCTAGAATTGGTTAGGTGAGCTCTAGCTATTCCGGCACCTTAGTTGTTAGTTTATGATCTTTTTAAGGTGTTTGAGAACATAGATAGAGGGGTGTAGTCATGGCTAGACCGATAGATTTAATTATACATTTGTTTCGGTTAGCCAGCGCGATTAAATTTAGAAAGAACTATTCATCCCCCTCTAGTCAGTCGTCTCGACCCTACACCTGGGAGGCACGACGTGCCGTACCGGCCCAACCCCATCGGGCCATGCCTGGCACGGGCTCGTGCTGTGCCGAGCCGGCCCGACCCGTTGCCCATATATAGGCATGGCGTATATTTAGGTGTATATTAAAAGCTATGTGTCTAGAAAAGCTAAAATGATCAATGATTTAGGACGAAGCAGGTAGTAGCAAGTGCTAGCTCTCTTTTTCTCTCTCTAACAAGCAAGTCACTTCATCAACCTATCACTACTTTGTTGTTCGGTTGGCACCACCAAACTACCGATGAACATGGATGGTGAAACTTTCGTGTAAGTGAAAGAATGGAATGAATGATATTTTATGAACAGTATAATTTTACTTTCAGATGGACTTAAATCCTAGAGATAAAATTGTGGCCGTTCATAAATGGCATCAGGCAGAATAATTACCTTGTGTTGTTTATATCAAGCATTGAGAGCTAACCTTATAGTGCATCAATTTGCATCCCTTGATATACACATTTTGGTGACGATATGGATGTATATGGTGCTTTATTTAAACAAAACTCTATTGAATTTGATCAGTAAGTGGTGATGCCTCTTCTCGAGGAACATTGAGTATTGTTATGTATCCATGGGATGGTAAGCTTAATTTTATGTGCATTAACTATGTTGGGTAATTGTGACAATTAAAAACAAGAGATTTAACTCTTTCCATTGCTCCAACTAGATCCATACCATAGTTTTGTTTAACTTACACTATTGTAAATTAAAACTGATATGGTGGAGTTGTAATAAAGTGCGCAAAATAAATGGGAAACAAAATCTCATATTTATGCTAACACTTTGGAGATAGTAGCCATAAAAATGTAGACCTCTAGTAACTCAAAGCATGTAGATGCCACTTTTTATTGTAATTTGTATCAACATATTTTCAAGGTAGTTATCAAAGATGGTGTATACTTTTGTTAATTCACATTTGGATCGGGTATGCACATTGAGGATAGCCACTATGTCATAAGCATATTGTAGATCCACAATAGTAACTAGGGTACTATCTTGTGTATGACCAACACGAGAAATCAATTAAGATAATCTGTAGTAGTGCAAGGAGGATAGCCACTATGACCTGGCGGTGAAAATATTTTTGATCGCCGTTTTTTCGTCCCACTGGTCTTTAAACTGGCGGTGAAACATTATTATTACTGTTGTTTCTAGAGAAACCGGTAGTAAAAACCATACCGTGAAAATAAAATCTGTAGCAGTGCAAGGAGGAGCTCGACCGCTTGTCTAGCGTCTAGCAGTTTTTGAACACACTGGGTTTGAGGAATACGGCGGTATATGTGTTCTAATTCCTCAATTCTTGGTTTCTTGGAATTGATGGGTTAATCCACAGCTACCTCATCTGTCATGAAACAATAATTAATATTCTAATGATAAAATCATTTCACCAAAATTTATAGGACGAGCTTAGGATGCACTACCTTATCCCGTCTCTCACAAACACCTCCGATGATCCGATCCTTGTTCTTTCCGATTATGTGCAACACTAACGGTTTTCTGGATGAACACTATCAGCCATGTTTCACAGTTCATTCATACACCGTATCTAGTCAACAAACTATAACATAAACAATAAGTGCCTAACTCAGCATATTATTATTACACAACGACGAGCAGTGGTGTTATATTAATCAGTTTTGGCACGAGGATGAGGTTGTTAAATTTGTTATCGCACAAGTAATAAACACCAAGAGTCAGTCTTAGACAGTGTCCACTCATCCATAACCATGGGTTTCTCCGCAACACATAACGCCAACCGGCTCTGAACCAAGAGCGAGACCAAGGAGGGCAGCTAGCAAACTCGAAGAAACCTCCCGGCAGCAGAAGTCTGCAGAAGTGACGTCGCGTGCGCAGAAGTCCACGGCCCTCGCATAGTTAACGCCCGCGCCGCGCCAAAGCGACCCGCTAACCGTTCCACGTAAGTTAGCGAAGAAAGAGCGACCAGGAATCGCACTCTCGCACCGGCCCAGTCACGCTCGCCGCTGTTGTCCCCGTTGGTTCAAGTCGTGATCGCTGCCTCGCTACGACTACGAGGACTTGACCTGGAAAAAGAATAACGAAGCTAGTAATCGCATTTTCGCCACTCGTACTAACATTTATGTTCTCCTTATTATTCGTTTTGTAATCAAAATAGTGCTGCACGCGAGCCATTGGACCGAATTGGAGTCATGGATCACCCCCGCCCCCGCTCTCTGCGTGTATAAGAACCGCCTCGGGCACGGACCGGAGCCGTGTAGAGCTCAGCAGCACAGATCAGAGCACAGGGAGATCGAGCGCGCGCGGCCCCGGCGTCGATCGATCACCGACCATGGCGGCGGTGGTTCAGCATCAGCACCACGTCAAGGCGCTGACGCCGACGTGGTTTCTCGCCAACGTTACGCCGCCCCCGGCGCCGAGGGAGGGCGGTAAGAAAGCCTTGCCGGCCGCCTACTCGCCGCTGCTCCTGTCGCCGGCGGGGTGGCAAAGGGCGCAGGACGAGAAGAAGAAGAAGAAGGATGAGTCCGAGCGCGACGGCGGCCTGCCGGCGTCGCCGAGGATCACCTGCATGGGGCAGGTGAAGGGGAGGAGGAGGAGCAGGGGGTGCTCGAGCGCCCTCGGACCGGCGCTGCCGCCGAGGGACTCGCGGTACCGCGGCGCCGGCGCTGGCGGCAAGGTGGCGAATCTCGTGCTCGGGTTGTTCGGGATGAGGCGGAACGCGAGGACGTCGCGCGCGTGCGCCAAGGTCAGGGACGTACCGCGTGCTGGCACGGCATCCGCGCCAGGGAGCACTCGTGGTGTCCGTCGCGTTGTGGCCGTGGCGGCAGTGGGTGTGTTTGATCCGCCGTTGCCGGTGGTGAGGCGGCCGGCGACTGACGACAACGCGCCGAGCCTGTGGGAGCGGCGGCGCGGCGGCAGGGCCCTGGAGGGTCTTCAGCTGATGACGTAGATCGCGGCAGAATCGGATCTGCTTGAAGTTTGCTGAAGGGGCACACCACAATTGATGTGTTCCTGGATCCTGATTAGGACTTAGCGACTTCTGTAAATTTGATGCTCACCCTATAAGATGCCCGGCAGCCTCGGAAGTGGTGGAAGTTTCATCTAGTCTGTTCGTTTCGTCGTAAACGATCGTGTATTATTTACTGCTAACTAGTTTGGTGTGAGAGAAAAATATTGTTCCAGCTTATAAGTTATCTCATTTTATTTGTTTTTCTATCAACATAATAAAAGCCTTGCACTGCGTTGACCTAGAAGCCAATTCTGCCGTGTTCTTTGGAGGAAAGAAAATCTCCATAAACGACTGCGAGTTAGTAAGACTTTGCCCCGTTTACCGATCTGACTAGCCTCCCTTGCACTGCTAAATACTCCCTCTAGTCACAGTAACTTGTTTAGAATAAAGATTGGTTGAACCTTAAAAGTTACAGTTCTACAAATGATAATAACTATTGTATTGTTTATATTTAGAAAATGTGCAAATTATATGTATAGATCGATTTGTATTCAGAATACTTATAAATATTTTGTATTTGGAAGATATTAAGAACATATTCTAAAACAAAATCTCCAGTGAAAAATGCTAGCATATTGGACTTAGCAAGATTTTGCAAGCATCTGAATACATATGTACACAAATAACTTGATCTCTTCAAGCTAAAAATAATATAATGATAGTTAATAATGTATGTAATTCAACCAAATCTTGTCCTAAACATCAAGTTTGTGCGATTGGACGGAGTATAGAGTGATTCCTTGTCTATAGTCATGCTCAGGAACAAAATGTGAATTTTCATTATGCCATGTTTACGATGTAGACATTTTTTACTTCTCATAAAAACTCAATTCATGTCAGATTACTACATAATTACTTGATTTCACATTGGCAAATTAATTGTTTTAGAAAAGGAAGCCAATAATTGCCACTAGTAGAGATATTATAAGGATATTCTCATTTCATTGTTTCACTCATGTCATGATCTCGAAGTATGTCGCCATAAAATATAATACCGTTTGCCAATGGTGGTGCGAGGGAAAGTGGTGGCGGTAGTGAAGGCACTTGAGG
>NW_027096572.1:0-120000 GCF_019320115.1 Miscanthus floridulus | reverse complement strand
CCACCGTAGATCGGCGCATGCGTCCACCGTGGACCGCAAGCCGTAGACCATATCCTAGTGGAGGCCCAAGGTTGTGACATGGTTGCGTCACAGCATGCCACGTGTCCGGGTCAGCCCGGCCTAGACTGGCCCAACCCGAGCCCACCAGAGCCCGTTTGAGACCCAGTCCGAGTTGACCATTGATCGGTCAACATTGACCGTTGACCTGGCCCCACATGTTAGTGGCACAGACACTCTAGACCCACATGTCAGATGATGACGTCATGCTAACGTCACGCGGGACCCACACGTCAGAAGCCAACACAGCCGGGGTGATGTCATGCTGACGTCACGATGACATCAGTTGCTGACGTCAGCAGCCCTGGCCCCACACGTTAGTGACCCTGACCGTTGACCGTTGACTCACCCATTGACTGACATTGACTTTGACCGGACCCACATGTCAGTGACCCAAGAGTCCCTGGACCCACCTGTCGGAACTGATGACATTGTTGACATCATGCTGACGTCAGCTGGACCCCACCTGTCAGCTCGGAACCGAGATGATGACATCATGCTAATGTTAGCATGCCACGTGGACCAGTCACAGCGCGACACGTGTCAGCCCAGGATTAATTCGGCCTTTTCCATTTTCAGAAATGATTTAAACTTCGGAAATTCATAACTAATTCATACGACCTCAGAAAAATACGAAACCAGGACCAAAATTCATCTAAAATCGAGCTTTATGCAATGAACCCATGTTTGAGTGCATTTGGCTCTTTTGAATTTTCATTGCTTCTTTGTGCTATTCTATAGATGTCGCTAACGCGACTATAATACGATCGTTGCAGACTCGGAGGAGAACCAGACGGACGAGGATCGTGAGTACCATGAGGAGAACGAAGACGACTACACTGAAGGTGCCACATCCCACCCAATCTCGTAGCACCTATTATGCATGGCTAATATAGAACTGCTATTGCTTTACTTTACTGCTACCGTCATATTATGATAGGACTTGCATGGTAGTATGCTTACTTGAAGACCTTTACCTTGACGCAACCTTACCCCTGCATACCCTGCTATTAGGCTAGACACACACTTACTGCTATATATTTCATTACTTATACTTCTACTACGCTTATACTACATGCGTGGTGGAAACTGGTGTTATTTGGACTATGGGGAGAGTGCTGCGTGTGTGACTTGGGTGTGTGGAGGGTGAGGGTTGAGTCGACCAAGTTGGAGTATATGACGAGCCTGGGGCAAGTCTTGCCATGGGGTGCTACCTGGGCACCCCTAGAATGGATACCTGTAGTGGGTGAAATGGTATATGAGGTGGCCCTGGGTGTGAACCTGTGATGGGAGGAGCCCGGGGTGGAGGTGCTATGGTGGCACGATGAATGGAAACCCTGATGAAGACATTCTAGCTTGGTCATCCCTAAGGACTTACTAGTACTCAGATTCACCAGGAAGCCTTACGTACCACTCACCCTATATGGTGCAGGATGGCCGGACTACTTGGTAGGATATTGCCACTACTGCTAGGTTGATAGCGGACAGTGTAAGGAGGTACAGGGCGCGGAGGATTTCCCCCACACCCTTCTAAGACTTCATGGAGACCTTGTGGACTCGGCTCATGACTCACAGTTTCAGCCACCCCAGACTAGACTTAGGGTGTACCAGGGCTGAATGGTAGAGTGGCATTATCCTAGGCTAGCAAGCGGCTGGAATCAGCCCAGTTGACGACGGTCAGCGAAGAAGGCAGATCTTGTGGTTATGTAAAACCTCTGCGGAGTGTATGGTTGATCGATCGATACATGTGCCGACTTGTCGGCTATGGACCTTTCCTAGGTTTCGCTTAAACTAGATAGTGAGATGAGTCATTCTCTTCTTCCCTCGGGAGAGAGTGTCGGTCATAGCCAGGGGCTACGGGCCTTGAGACAGTGCCGAGAGGGAATTGGCCTATCGACTGAGCGATGGTATGGTGATGGTGTGGAGATGGTGGTATATCGATCCCAGGATTGAGACCTGGCTCGAGAAAGGGAATGGGGTGGAATGTGTGTGGGAATGATGTTAAAACTTGACCAACTATTATTATATACTTGATAAGCTATTGCTTAGGGAACCCCGGCCTTATAGGTTCCTTTTGATTATATCCAACTTGCATCCAATTTCCACAAAGCAATGCTCATAGGGTGGGAGTGGCCAGTACAAATCGTACTGATAAATTTTGGTACACAGGTTCTGCTGAGGAGTATAGCTCCGAGGAGTTTGATGGTTGAGGGGTTCGTGCCTACACTCAAGTTTGGCGATCTTATCTTCAACCTATTCTGAATGAATGCTACTTTTGATTCCGCCAATGCGGCGATGTAATAAATTATGTAATTCCGCACTATTTGTACTCTGATATTATCGTTGTATGGATGTGGTATTCGACTGGAATTTGGGTAATATGATCTACAACGGTCTTATTACACTTCGACTCTGTGGATTTCCCTTCGTGGAAATCAGGTCGTTTCAGGTAAGAGGGGGCTATCATCCCTCTCTCAGCGAGAAGTGAACCCCTATTAGCCAACAGATTATCAAGCAGAATCACTCGAGGGGAGGGCCCATACAACCAGTAGCACCTCCCAAGCCGAGCAAGGCAATAACTCTACGAATTGGCCTACACGCATAACCGCATGGCTGCACCAGTCGTCTTGTTATGTTCTTGCTCGCTAAAGGATCCGATCGCTCCCAACTCATCTATTGTCCGGGATCAGGATCTAAATGGATCTCCCACCATCGACAAAGAGGCTACGCTCAAGCAAAACAGACGGTAGAAATGTAAATAACAGCATCACCTTCTTCAAACTTGGATCCAGCGGCGACTCCCACCCTCAAGGATGCAGCCTAGCAGCAAGAACTCAGAACATCAGGACGATAGTCGACAACCGTCAATTATGTCTAATTCACTTTTATTGATTCTGGTTTTTTCTCGTTGTATTACATTATGCGAGAATTCACATATATCCATTTGATGCGAATGTGCACTGATACCTCTCGAGCACCTCAAGGAGGATATCCCTGAATCACTCGGGGGCTAGCTATATCAAACTGACCCAGTTACGAGCATCTGTAGTTGTTATGATCAAACGTTACACTAACCTACCATCATGATCAAGGAACTACAGAGGCTGTCCTACGGACCGCATACCGTCCCCCTTTTCCTTTCATCGATTGAAGTCTCATAGGCCTTGAAATGGTATAAGTGACTTAACAAGACCTTGCGTGGACTCTATTAGGACATTTCGTTTTGGTCGAATAATCCCCAGGTAGTTAGTCTAAAAGCTTAAACTAGCATCAAACACTAAAGACAAAGAAAGACGAGAAACAAAAAGGTGTGCAGGCTATGCCGAACAAAAGTTTGCTTCAAGCAACATCGTTCTACTCCAACCAAGTTGGGTGAACCACCCAAATTTGATTGAAACTCACTACGAACCAAAGCTTCATGCTCTTTCCCCAGATTGAGTGAAGCCCTGGTCCCACATGACAAATGCCTTCAAGCACCTTGACCCTAAAAGTCTCACGAGATATTTGTGGGTCATGAAGTTAATATAGGCGTAGCTACACTAACCGATCAGCATGCCACCCGAAGTGCGACGATGACCAGTCGAACGATGTTCGAGCAAAACACTCGAGGGCTACGCGCACACAACAATACTTGTCACAGAATCAAAGATAGTCTCAGGATGTCGACTACCCTACGGGTTCATGACAATTGTGATGTGACTCCAACCCTTAGGTGCGCCATGCAGACCCACATGAGCGTTCGGGGGCTACATACTATCACACACAATCACCATGCACAGAGAATCCGATTTGTAGAGACATCGAATAACTGCAAAGCCCAAACTTTATTATACCTTCTTTCACAAAGAGGTACATAATCTACTTCTAAAGGGGGCATCCTTGATGACCTGTTCCACGTCAACAACGATGGCAATCGCCTCAGCATAATCGCTGAACTCGACAATCAACCGGTGGATGCCGATGTCATCGGAAATCTCATCCGCTACCGGGAACTCGGGTGCCACCTCGCATAGATCCATCTTATGACTAAGATGGAGATGAGCCACGGTCAAGGCTCCTATGGCCCCATGGCAGACTCCATGAGCCACCACCTCCTAGATCTGTGTTGGGAGGCATCGAAGCCGATCGAGAACGTCCGTCCCCGCCGGCAACACCATCGTAACGGCGGTGATCGCCGTGTTAAGAAGCGCCGAGTGACGCTCGTAGCTGGAATGCGCTAGGGCAGCGGAGGAACGCACCTAGGCAGCCGCACTTCCTACTCATGGGTAGCCTCCGCCAACTGCCTGGCTAGATCCTCACTGGCCCGCTGCAACTCTATTGCCTTGGCTTGTGCGGCAGCCACTTGCTCCCTAGTGCCTGAAAAAAGGGAAAAACTCAGAACCGCCCCCATCTAGATCAGATAAAACCTGAAGAAGGCAGAATCCAACTTATCGATGAGCTCCGCCTAGGTCACCGCTGCCACGGCCTTGGCCTCGCCAGCCTCCTCATTTGTGGTGTCAAGCGCCGCCCTAGCGACTGAGATATACTCTCTCAATCGCCTCTCCTCCTAAGCAACATCGCAAAGGGCTTCACACATCACATCAGTTCCTGCACCATGGCAAGAATGCTTTCCCCATCAGTGGGAGGTCTCGGAGCAGGACGCGCCATCGAGACCGCCCTGCAATGGATGACTCCCTTAGATCCCTCCTCCTACCAACAAGAACAAGAGGCAGATTCATACTTACCCAAGTCGCACCAATGCCTCGTTGTTGGTATTTATAAATGTAAATAGAATATGAAGGATTCTGCAAGCGCATAGAATACTATTGTAGCATTTTACCAGGAGTATTCTAGGTATCGTTATTTATATTTTACCATAGGGAAACAATGGAGTAAAGACTTATTGAGGAATATTTGTCAATCAACATACCAACATAGCTAGAGTAAGGGGTAGAGGTAATGATAGGAATTTATATATAATGACACTCAGGGGATAGATCACTAAGATAATGTAAACTAGTCAACTTGGGAGAACAATAGTGAGGTAGATTCATGTGACATTCTTATTACATGGTCAAAGTATATATATACCCGACTATAGCTAAGACTAACTCTACTCTTGTGCACTTCGGGACACCGCTTAGACGGTAGAGTACCCACAATAGACAACTCTACTGACGCGACTATGGTCCTACAATTTAAGAACCTGCTCAATTCGGTATGGACTACAAAGGATAGACATGGTTGTCTCATCCCGCTGCTACCATACAACCAGAGAATAGGGTGTACTCATAGGTAGAGCAGCATACAAGCACCATGCTTACACGTGGCTCAGCTACTTAACCCAACCATGGTAAACTAGCAGGCTAAGCGCTCTATGAACCCGCACACAAAAGTAATGATAACCTCAACTAAGCAAGATACATATTAAAAGTAAGCATAGCCATGTAGATAGGAATATGATGAATTGATAATAAGTCTTACAAGATGTAGAAGTGAAGATACAAGGCTCTGCAAAGCCTCCAAGACTAGATCCGGAACTTGAGCATGAGCTCAACTCGACCCTCGCTCCCGAGCTACTAATCTACTATGTTAGAGAGTCTAGACCTAATCCTCCTGGTGTATCTTGATATCTAAAGAAGAGGTATGAATTAGGGTTTTAGGGATGCTCTAGGGAGGGGGGAGGGGCTAGTATATATAGGCTAGAGCGTCCATCATGAGCCCTTGGATCAAACTGACTTAAAGGACGACGTAGATGCATCCTAGGAGGCGGTGGAGGACTGACATTGTGATGTGGAGACTGACAGTGGGCTCCAGGGGGTGAGTGGCCTATAGGTGGGGCCGGCCGGCCCCACATGGCAGCCACCTGCCCTCCGCTTCGGTGGTTTGCCTTCTGGAGTCTTCCCACATCGGTTTCGCTGCGGATAAACGTGATTTCCTTTGACGAATAGGCCCTCCTTGATGGTTTTCTGAGTAAATCCTCCTATAAACATAGATTCACCAAAACTTATAGAATTTATTAATTTAAACCACTAGACCTATATTGGTGATCCTTTTTATGTATTTATATAAGTTATATTGACGGTTTATGATGAACGTTAACTACCATCAACACTCACAGAGAAGAACGGGACCCTGGAACGCGTGCTTCCCTGCAGTCCCCTCATCCTTTGTCTCCATCCTCGCACGGTTGTTGGCGGCCATGGTTGACGAACAAAAGCTCAAGGAAGACCATGACAAATGACGGAAGGTAAGAATATAAAAGCTACAACATAGGCTTACTAACCTTATCGACAAAAGATGCTCGGCTGTCCACCAAGGGGTATCCCACGATAGTAGATTTGTCATAGAGGTGAGAGAGATCAGGAGCGAGATGGTAATACAAGTACCAAGACACAAGATTTATACAGGTTCGGCCGTCAGTATGACATAATACCTACATCCTGTGTTCTGATGTATTGCATTGAGATCTATGAAGATGTCGATTAGGTGACCCCTGCCTCTCCTTATATACTCTGGAGGGGTAGGGTTACAAGGAAAGTATCCTATTTGGTACTATACAATAGCTTGCGGTGCATGCCGAGCTGCGCCATGCATGCCTTGATCTTGTGGGCCGGGCCACCTCTGATGGCGTGACCCATGTCTTGTCTTGTGGATACCAGGGGCCGTACCCCCACAGCTAGCCCTCGAGCCTGACAGTAGGTGATGTAGTCATATGGTGCTAGGGTCAGAAAGTAGAAGACTAGTCGAGCAGGTAGCTAGTCCCCGGGCATAGCCTCAAGATGAGAAAAGCGCACATTCACCGCAAGGTGAAGTGTGCCCATTTAGTCCCCGAGCCACCTAGAAGATGAAGAATAAATCTTGTAGCAGGGTCAAAGAAAAAGAAGTCTGAAAGCTTGCCGACGTCATCGGACATGTGCGTATTAAGACCCTAGACGTGCTGCCCAAGATCACCAACGAGACGTAACAAGATCCGAGCAGCAAGGGAGTCCCTGACGTGTCTGGCGATGTTCGAGCACAGAAGAGCGAGAAGTCCCCGACGTCACTAGCAATGTCCAAGCACCGAGGAGCGAGGAGTCCCCTGTGTCGCTAGCGATGTCCGAGCACCGAGGAGTCCCCGATGTCGCCGGTGATGTCCGGGCACCGAGGAGTGAGGAGTCCCCGGCGTAGCTGGCGATGTCCAAGCACCAAAGAGCGAGGAGTCCTCGACGTCGCTGGTGATGTCCAAGCATCGAGGAGTGAGGGGTCCCCGATGTCGCTGGTGATGTCCGAGCACCGAGGAGCGATGAGTCCCCGGTGTCGCTGGCGATGTTCGAGCACCGAGGAGTGAGGAGTCCCCGGCGTCACTGGTGATGTCCGAGCACCGAAGAGCGAGGAGTACCTGGTGTCGCTGGCGATGTCTGAGCATCGAGGAGTGAGAAGTCCCCAACATCGCTGGCGATGTTCGAGCACCGATGAGCGAGGAGTCCTCGGCGTCGCTGGTGATGTCCGAGCACCGAGGAGCGAGGAGTCCCCGACATCGCTGGCGATGTCCGAGCACCGAAGAGCGAGGAGTCCTCGGTATCGCTGGTGATGTCCAAGCACCGAAGAGCGAGGAGTCCCCGGTGTCACTGGTGATGTCCGAGCACCAAGGAGCGAGGAGTCTCTGGAGTCGCTGGCGATGTCCGAGCACTAAGGAGCGAGGAGTCCTTGGCGTCGCTGGCGATGTCCAAGCACCGAAGAGCGAGGAGTCCCCGATGTCACTGGCGATGTCCGAGCATAGAGGAGTGAGGAGTCCCTGGTGTCGCTAGTGATGTCTGAGTACCGAGGAATCCCCGGCGTAGCTGACAACATCCGTGTGGTGAAGTGTGCCCACTTAGTCCTCGGCCACGAAGAATCCGAGCACCGAGGAGTAACCGGCGTAGCTGGCGATGAAGCATGAGCGATGAATAGTCTGGTCAACTGGTCGGCGATGAAGTGAGCAATGAGTAGAAGCGATCGACGAATAGTCTGATCAACTGGTTGGTGATGGAGTCCATGAACCAAGCAGTCCAACCAGTTGATCGGTGGAGAAGTCCGAACACCAGGTGATCCGATCACCTGGACGATGATTCTGCAATACAAACATGTAGAATGGGTAGTACATGATGTAAAAATACATGAACTCCAGAGAAAAATCAACAATGGTGAGGAAATAACATATGCAGCTTGGCGATCAGTTGGTGTGAATATGTATTTATATTTAATATAAACCGCCTAACCAGTTAGTGTGTAGCCGAGTCTCCAACCCTAGCTAGCCCATAGTCCATAACGTTGAGCGCGGAGCCCGTACATGTGTAGGAGGGATAGGCGTCACCAAGGAGCCGCTACCGACCACCCATAATGGCTTATGCATGTGTAGGGAGGAGTCAGAGATAGGGCCATCTCTGGGGACATCGAAGCGTCAACATGACTGTTCGGGGGTTTAGAAAACTGTTTGGAGAGCAAATATGGAGAAAACTGCTCGGAGAAACATTATGGTGATATACAAAGATTGGAGAATATTTAGAAGAATATTAAAGCCTGACTTAGCTTTAGATAGAAAGTCTGGTCGATGACGTATGGCATTATCTGGTCGGCGTTGATGGCGAGCACCTGGTGCGCGGTGAGTTGTTGGTGAAGACGACCTCAGAGGTGGTTCTAAGATCGGATCTGCTGTCACGGGGGCTGGCGTAGCCAGCAATGAATCGTTGTCGTGGACCAGCATGGATCTCCATGAGATTGATGACGAGAACGCGCTGTTGATTTGAGGTCCATCTGGCTCACCATGGATCAAGCGCACACCCCTACCTAGCGCGCCAACTATTGACAAAAGATGCTCGGTAGTCCACCGAGGGGTATCCCATGATGGTAGATTTGTCGTAGAGGTGAGTGAGATCAGGAGTGAGATGGTAATATAAGCACCAAGACACAAGATTTATACAGGTTCGGCCATCAGTATGACGTAATACCTACATCTTGTGTTATGATGTATTGCATTGAGATCTATGAAGATGTCGATTAGGTGACCCCTGCCTCTCCTTATATACTCTGGAGGGGTAGGGTTACAAGGAAGGTATCCTATTTGGTACTATACAATAGCTTGCGGTGCACGCCAAGTAGCGCCGTGCACGCCTTGATCTTGTGGGCTAGGCCACCTCTAATGGCACGGCCCATGTCTTGTCTTGTGGATACCGGGGGCTGTACCCCCACAAACCCTCCACCGCTTCCTCTATTTTTATATACAGGGGACGCACACGGCCGATGGAATTCCAATAATCTCTCCGAGCAGTGGTGCCATTGAGGCCGTGCCACATCCCCATGATTTCTAGAGGGACGCCTCCTGAGAGACATACATGGGGAAATGGGCCACCAAAACCAACACTTCAGCTTTGCCGAGAAGGAACCCATCTTTGCAACTGCAGAAACCGTGGGGCCTTATGGCCTGAAGTTCGACGTACCATCACCAGAGCCGAAGCAGGCGAGTGATTTGACACTTAGATCGGGTACTCGGCCCGACTCACCCCCTCAGCAGGTGTTAGCGATAGTGATTCATTCGCTATCAACCCTACCCCTCTAGAGTCAGGGGGTATTCGGGAGGGTCACCAGTCTGGTCCTAAAACCTCTGACACTCGATGTCACGTAAATCTCCCAATACCCAGATGAGCTTGAAGTACCTTATTTCTACGGATGTGTGTCCCTTTGGGGGCAACCGAAAAACTAGTTGGCCCATGGCTGTAACCAAAGTACGAGCTCCTGGAATCTAAAAAAAGAGTTTCATGATGTGCCCCCGTTGGTCAGGCTTTGTCCTGTCGCTTCCTTTGAGTGATAGTGGAAATTCACTCGTTCTACTTGTTACCGGCTCGAAGAGTAATAAGCGCAACTGCCGATAGTTGCTCATGCGTTCGTTACTCGACCCACAATGGTGCCTCAGGACTCCGAGACAACATCCTCGCTCTTCCACTAATGAGGCTCATGAAAATTCGAATCACGTTACTTGACAAATCTTGAAGAAAAATGTGATGCCCCTAGTGCTCGTTAACAAACAACCTGCAATAGGTCACCCTAAAAAACAATAGGCTTAGTGATGCGTGGGGGGATGGAGGTACACCTACCCCATCCACATTATTGTTTTATGGCTAGGACTTAATGATGCGCAACCACTATTTACATGCCAAAATACATTAGAAACCAACTTCTCGAGTACAGCGGTATTTTTACCCTAGCATGGCATCTACAAAGTCCTATAAGCTACGCTTTCGGTTATCGGGTACGCCACCCGAACAAGACGTTAACATCTCTAGGGCCACGCCTAGGAAACTATGTTTCCCGATATGGGGTGAACCACCCGAGCCAGGCACTAACAGCTACCAGGAAACAATGTTCCTTGATGTACAGTGTACCACCGCCTCAATCGGTGCTTGAAGAAGATTCTCGCTACCCGAGAAATGCTCTTGGTACTCGAACAACAACATACTAGCTCCCCAATACTTGGGAATATCTAGCTGCACTGCTCGAAACTTTGGCACCCGAAGATGCTCACTATGTACTCACAGTACGCAGAACTTATAGGGGAGACTGCGACGTCCCGAGGGCTTGAAGCTACAAGCTAGCTTATCATTAAGTCCTACGGGGGCTACTGTTAGAGATATGGGCTAGGGGTACCTGCACCACCTGTATATATGACCACTGTCAAGCTATCGGCCCAACAACCATCAAGGAGGAGGCCCGCAAGGGCTGACGTGATCAACCAACGTGGAGATCAAGGCAAACTAAGGTAGGCGTATCTGGACAATAGCTAGGATCAATCTGTTGTAACAAACTAGGAACACAATCTATCTCTATAACCCAACCTCTCCTACCTATATAAAGGAGGGTAGAGACCTCAGGCACAGGATCCATCTTTCACCTATTCCATCCACCTTGTAGTTAGGAGCAATAGCCCCTGTAATTGAGCATACGAATACAAGAGCAGCCACACCACTAGAGTAGGGTTTAGCGCGCACCACGCCCCGAACCGGTATAAATCTCTGTGTCTCGTGTGCTACCATTTGATTTCGTCTATGCGATCACGTTGCTGGATATTGCTAGAGCTAAATAATCCGACACCACACCCATATGTTTCTTTACCCTAACACTACTCCAGCGAAGGCACACAACCTGATATCCATTGCCATTTCTTCATCTTCTGGTAGCACCAGCGCTCCATCCTCTATGAAAGCATCTAGGCCCCCAATTGGGTTTTGGTGATTAATGATGACAAAAGATTACTATGACTAACGTGTGTTTTGCAGAGGCAATTTGGGTTAGGTCATGGTAATAGAAATTGATTGGATAATCATGGTTGTCATGCCCCTGTCGATGGAAATCATTTTGGTTTTCAAAGGATGGATGACAAGATTAAGGATAGACTAGTTCTAAGTATCGTTTGGTGTTAGAGAGACACTCATAATAGTTTAGGACTTTGTTTTTCCTTTGGTCATACTATTAAGGGGGTAATGGACTAGTAGCTTAACCTAGGTGAGTCTAATGGATTAGGTGTGGTGCACACTTGTTAAACTTAGCACTAGGTAGCTCAGGAATAGCCCTAAGAATGATAGAAGTCAATTTCATTCACAAAGAAATTCGAATTGGAAGTAAATGAAGAGTCAAATGACTGACTAGACGCTGGTTTGGTTATGACCAGACATAGCTTGGAGAGTCCAGTCAGTTCATTTGATCGGCAGCAGCAATCAGAGTTCGACCGGACGCTGGACACTAGTATTCACTAGACGCAATACTAGTTGTATCTATAGCAGCGTGGATATGCCGTTGACCACGTATCAGATGCTAAACAGAGAAGTGACCGGACTCTGGGTACTAGCATCCGGTCAACATCAGTAAGAGAGGGTTTTTGATGACTGGACACATTCGGTGGGTGCTGATCGGACGTAGGCTAGAGTCCGGTCAAAGCAAATGGCTCTTTCTAACATGCTGACGTATTACACTGACCGGTGCGTCCGGTCACCTTGACTGGAGCGTCCGATCATCCTGATACTTGCTGAGTTGGACCTCAATCGTTATGTTTTGAATGGGGGGTATAAATACATATCCCACTTGTCCATTTGAGGTCTCTTGCCTATTTGTTCAGCTGAGAATCACCTTTGGAGTGCAAGAGAGAGCAAGAGCCTAGTAGGGTGATTGAGATTTGATAATCCAATATTAAGGACCTCATTAGTGAATAGGGAGTAGCAAGTGTGCATCCACCTTACTCATTAGGCTTGTCTTGGTCAAGTGAGAGTTTGTGCTTGTTACTCTTGGTGATCGCCATCACCTAGATGGCTCGGTGGTGATTGGGAGCTTGGTGATCATCCAACGGAGCTTGTGGATGACCCAAGTCACTTTGTGAGCGGTTGTGGGAAGTGGAATGCAAAGGCTAGAAATACCCTCTTTAGAGGCCTTTGCAAGGATGTCTTTAACTGTGTGCAGAACCATAAAGACATCCATGCACTATGGTTGGACATTTGTGCGCTCAATGAGGGAACCAAGAGTGAGCGTGAGGAACGCTACCATCTTGTGATGAAAAAGCTTAATTCATTTGAGATGCTTCCTAGAGAAAGTGCCAATGAGATGTATTCATGCTTGAATATTCTTGTAGAGGAAGTCAATGGGCTTGGACTCACACAAATGCAACCCTCTGATGTTGTAAAAAAGATCTTGAGTGTCCTCCCCATTGACAAATATGGGCATATTATGACGGTGCTTCATCAAGGTGATCTTTCCACCGTTACACTAACTCAAATATTGGGGAAGATCAATGCACATGAGATGTACGTGCACATCACTCCACAAGATGGCTCTTCTTCCACCAAGAAGAAAGATTTGCCATTCAAGGCTAGCCAAGAGAAGAGGGGCAAAGCAAGAGTTGACTATGATAGCTCAAGTGATGATGAGATTGATGATGCAAGTCTTGCTCTCATGGTGAGAAGAACTACCAAGATGCTCAAGAAGCTAAATAAGAATGGTGTAACGTCCCGCCTCTCTGAGGTCGGGCCCGCTTACATCTAACAGCTTCTTTAGGATATAGACTGCCCTCACAGACCAACACAGGTCTTTTCTACGCACTTTGTCCTCACTCGTGTGCACCCAGGAAGAACTTCCCGGTTGGTCACCCATCACTCCAGGCCAAGCACGCTTAACCTCGGAGTTATTTGCAAATGAGCTTCCGGAAAAGAAGTTGCAACTTATTGGTATGAGTATCCTATTAATCCTATTAAGCCCTGGGCCGGGATGTTACATCCTCACCCCCTTAAGAGATCGACGTCCTCGTCGATCAATCCCAAGCCAGAAGCGTCCTCTCTTAGCCATGTCCGTATGTCCAGAGCCAGCGCATGTGCTATGCTGTGTGACCACGCCGGATCCACGCCAGCCATGCGCAGCATGCCTGCGCAACTACGACACATGCGCCCGTGAAACCGTGAGAGTCGGCTCTGATACCATTCTGTAACGTCCCGCCTCTCCGAGGCCAGGCCCGCTTACATCTGACAGCTTCTCTAGGATATAGACTGCCCTCACAGACCAACACAGGTCTTTTCTGCGCACTTTGTCCTCACTCGTGCGCACCCGGGAAGAACTTCCCGGTCGGTCACCCATCGCAGCTGTCGCAGAACCGACCAATTTATAAGAGTACAAGTATAATGGCAGCCCGCAAGCGATCGCACTGTCATACTTGAACCCATATAAACCCGGTAGTCTGTCGAGTACCACGACAGGTCTCGATAAACGATTTACAACAACCAAGATCGTACAGGATTCAACATACATGCCACATATTACATAAAGTTCACAGATACATTTCGTTATCAGAGTACGAATAAAAGTTATTACAAACCGAGTTTGATAAATAAAGCGGAAGCAATTAAGTTCGAAAATAAAGTTTCCAACATAGTTTAATACAGTGCCAAGTTGGATCACGGTCCACAAAAGCAAGGATAGGAATTAATAAGGAAGCCTGCCCAAGGCTTACTCCTCATCCACGGTGGGATAGAAGCAACTCTTGCAATAACCATGATACACAGTGCCATCTGCAACAATGGGAAATAAAACCCTGAGTATGAGAAGGTACTCAGCTAGACTTACCCGTCATGAACCAGAAATAAAATGACTCCAAGGATTATGCAAGGCTGTATAAGTGGACGTAACTTGACAACATTTTGCGTAAAAGGCAATTGACCCATTGTACAATTATGATTCCTTTATCAAGTTAATTATAACTATCCATTTCTAGATTAACAACTATCCTGTGCCAAACATATGGTATATCATTTAGAAGCATACAATAGTAACCATAGCAGGTATCGTAATTCCATATTAATCCGAACCATCATGTTTCATAACACAGTTGCTACAATGTTGGGACTAGCCAAGTTTCTCACTATCCGGGAGAGACGGCGATTCGAATCGATTTCAACCAGCTGGGAATTTATTCCTAACACAAACCTAGGTCTACTAGCCACGATAGCCTTAGGTCACCTTTGGTACAACTCAGGTACACATTTCATGGGTCCGTACCGCGCCGCACAATCTAGAACACCAGATGCCAGGATGCTCAGGCCAAGCGTACCCTTGGGCTCAGTCTGATCGTTCCCCGGAAGGAGCGCACAACAGAACGGTTCCCGGCCTGAGTTGAATTACTCGGTTTCACGGTCGGAACGAGTTATCTGGCCAGCTAAGTGAGAGGCATGCGTTCAATCTTGTCAAAAGCACCAACAATAGTACGGTCCTTAATCGACACAGACGGGGATAGATCCACACCCAAGACCTCCATGTCTTGTTGCTTCTCTATCGACTTCCCGTCCGGTCTCGATTTACTTTTATTCCATGATTCTGTTCCACGATAGCAGATATAGCCAACCGTGCCCTGGTATTCACCTACATCTCACAGGTGACAGGACATCACCTGACTTTTATCGGTCTAAGCATGGCTAAGCATATATTCGATCCTGGACCTATACCGGTTAAAGGGTTAATATCTGGACAAGGGATTTACATGCATCAAGTGGTTCCATTCAACTCTTATAACCTAATGCATCAATCATAAGTACGTAAGTAAACATTTGTAAATTACTAGGAGACTTATAATGCTCCGAGGCTTGCCTCGCAGAAAGGAAGTAGGGCGGTGGTCAGGACACTCTGGAAGCTCTTTAGGGTTCTGCTCCACGCCTTCGGGAGCTGCGGCTTGCGGATCCTCCTGCTGATTCCCTTCCTCTGCTTCTTCGAATTCCAGCAACGTGATCTCTTCCTCCGATCCTAGATGCATGAGTATGGCATAAGTATTACAAATGCATATATGTTAACAAGTGCATCATGTTTATCGAGTAGGTGCATATCTCTTCTCGATTATTTAATTAACTACTTCTACAATGCATCGACTATGCCACAAAATAGTAGCTACTTGTTTCACTCATAACTGGAGTTCTACTAATCCAAACACAGTGATCCTGGACTTTCTGGAAAGCTTATCGAATTCTCCACAACTTTGTTATTAACTATTTTTACAGTACCCATCATTTTCAACATGCAATTCATCCAACTCCAGAATCTGTCTGGAAACTATTCAACATGCAATATAAAGTAACACTACTTCTACTTCATGTAATCATTCCAAATTTGACAACATAAAATCTACCAACAGTGTAAGCATACCAAATACATTTTAGATAATATAATGGTGAAGTCCAAATTATTTATTTAAATGCCTTTATTATTTTATTTAGATATCTAGGTTAAATAATAAACACATATCAAATGTACTTCATAAATTCTCAAAAATTTACAGTGCCTTACTAATGCTATCAAAGGACTACTTTAAAATTTTCATGTCATTTTGCCAAGTATAACATCCTATACAAAAATGACAAGGCATCAAGGCTTGAAATAGCATAAATAGAAAACCTTATTGAAAAGTGTCAAGCAACAGATTTCCTATTTTTCTTAGCATCCATATACTACTAGGATTACTTCCAAAATTTTTCATGAATTTTGGATTCATAAATAATTTATAAAAATTTACACAAGGATTAACTATTCATAAAAGAAAAATCTATAACTATAGATCTACACATGCACTGGTCCTCAAATTTTTACCAGAGTTCATATATGCTAAGACTAGCTTACCACAAAAATTTCATAATTTTTGGAGCACAGGAACTCTAGATATAAAATAAACAAATTTGAATGCATTTAAAAGCACATTTCAAATCCCTATTTAAATCTCCAAAAATTTCTACTGTACAAGTCAAGAACATATTTTTCCTAAATACTACACTTCCTAAAGGACACTAACCAATTTATTTCACAATTTTTTTGGAGCTATCAAACTAAAGATACAAAATTTACAAAACATATGAAATTTGCATTCAAACTGAACTGGCTTTAAAACATGGAGTCGCTGACACGCGGGACCCACGAGTCAGTTGACCCCACCGGTCAGCGAAACAAAAACAGAGCCGGCGGCGCTGAGCAAGCTCACGCGGCCATGGCTCGTTGACGGCGAGTCCGCCGGCGATGACGTCTTCACGGCGTGACCTACTCGACCTAGCGCACCTAATGAACCACTTGGCCGGCCCTATCGTCGACGCTAGTGACGACGGCGGCGGCCAGGGCGGATTGGCACGGCGGGACAACGGTGGTACGCCAGTGATGACCTCGGTGGCTCGATCTAAAGCTCGGACGAGCACTAGTGTCCTACGGCGAACCTATCGCACAAGGTTTCACGGTCTACGGTGGAGGGAGGTGCCCCAGCCACGGTGACGGGGCTAGCAGCGGAGCTCTGGCGAGCTCGCACGCGTTGCGGTGGCTTACCAAGCGCTATCAGCGGGCATGGGAGGAGGCAGTGGGTTGCTGGGGAGCTAGTATTGCTGCTGTGGTGATGATTGGGCGGCTCGTCGTGAGCTTGCGCACGGCTATGGCGACGGCGGTGCTGCGGGAGCTCGGCGGCTCTGCTGTGGGTGAAGAAGGAGGCCGAGAAAAACGAAATGAGGGCGCTGGGCGTTACGGGCGAACGTTGGAGTGTTAAAGCCGCGCTCAGGCGCGTCATGGCCTGCGCGGTCAGGGCAATGGTGACGTGCGGCCACCGCGACCTCCACACGGCGCTCGGTTCCTGCTGGTGTCGGCCACTGAATATTTTGATTCAGTCGATTCAGACAAGGAATGCCGAGCCTGACGACGTGTTTTGACGTTCATCTAACTGCTAATCCATAGCTCTATTGCGTAAACCATCTAAATGGAACTTGTAGACCGATGTACCATCTACAACTTTCGTTCAAGAATCTAGTTCTAATTCGCAACCGAGACGGAGTAAAATCATGCTCAAGGTCAGCTTGTCAGGCTGTCAGTGATCCAGGACTTAGAAAAATTCGTTAAGTGTTGAAAGCTTGATTTTGCTAGTTTTTGTGGGACCCATTCAAGCATGTTAGAAGCTAAATCAGTCCATGACCTAAAAATAAAAGTTGTTCCTTATGTCAAACACTACAACTTTGCTTTAGTGATCTCCTCTATGCAAGGTCTCTAACACCTAGTTCAACTTTAGTCAAACATGTCACTTTTAAATGATGATACACATCAAAGCATGGCTTAATGACCTTTTTACCCCTAACCATGAATATCAAAGTTGTTCATAATGATACTCTAAACATGTTTAAGCAATTTGCAAGGTCATTCAATCATTTCATGTAGTAGTCACTCATAGGGCTAGCTAGTGTAATCACATGGAGCTTAAATGTTGGTTCATGAAATGTAACCATGAATAAGGTCCTATTTGCTACCCTAGGTGTGGCTACATGTTTGTGTGACTCACATCCACCAAGTACATGTGTCCACTCATGATCATATGCATAGACACATGGAGACATGAAATAACGAGAAAAGTTGCATATGTTTAAGAAACATGTGATAATAAGCAAACGTTGCAGATGTTGCAATCCAATGTTTCAAGTGTCAAAGCTTATATATGAATGCTTTATGATCATGCTCATGCTATGCAAGTCAAGTTATGCAAGGCTAACACCTAAGGTGTTACAAATGGTGTCAAGTTTGATGGAAAGAAGAAGAAATTCTTCACTAGTAATAGAAGGAAGCCCATCTCTAAAATGGATTGCTATAATTGTGGAGAACTTGATCATCTAGATCATCAATGCCCCAAACCTAAGAAAGACAAGTACAAGAAGAAGTACAAGGGCAAGAAAGATGGCTCAAGTGATTAAGATGATGATGAGAAAAAGAAGAACAAGCCATACAAGAAGAAGAATGGCAAGAAGAAGGAATTTCATAAGAAAAAGAATGGCAAGACATACATTGTTGGTGATTGGCTCACGGATATTGAATCATCAAGTGGCTCATCCAATGCTAAAAGTGAGAATGAGAACGAGAAGGTGGCCGCTCTTGTGATTGATTCTTCACTATCTTCACTGTGGGGGTATTAACCCCTATACCCTTACGGCTAAGCTTGGGCCGGCCCGAACCAGGGGGTTTGGCCCACTAGAAGATGACGCGCGGCCCAGCTAATCTGCTCGGAGTCCCATGCAAGGAATCAAGGCAGACTTGGAGATCAAGCAAGATCCTGGTCGGTTAGAATAGTAATCCTTATCCGGCCACCTATGGCAATTGTAACTGGTTAGGATTAGTTTCTAGATCTGTAACCCTGCCTCCCAGACTATATAAGGTGGGCAGGGGACCCCTCTAAAAAACATCTCTCATTGACATACAGCAATACAATTAGACACAGGACGTAGGTATTACGCCTTCACGGCGGCGGAACCTGGATAAAACCTCGTGTCTATCTTGCGTCACCATCTTGTTTGTAGCTTGCGCATCTGTCTGGCGATAATCTACTACCTTGGGCATATCCCTAGGTAGACTGTCGACCATATTTCATCGACAGTGGCGCGCCAGGTAGGAGGTATGCGTACTGCTCTCCAGACGAATAAGATGATCATCATCCTCGGTTCCATGGCTACGCCGAACGGCCTCACATTCACCATCGGCCAGATCACCTGGACCACTGGCTCCGATGACTTCATCGCCATGACCACGGAGGAGGCGCGGATTCAATCTGCGTTGACCACTGCTTCACCTACATCGGCTACGGCTCTGACCATGGTGGATCTGGCTCCGGCCACACCAGCATCTTTTTCAGCCACGCCAACAACCCGTCGTCCGCTTCCTCGCTACAAAGGGAGGCAGATCGACAACACCGACCTACTCGACTCCATCGATCGGGTTGACACCAAGCTTGCTGAAACCCTAGCTCTGGTAAGTTTGATTCAAAGTCAACCTAATGAGCAGATAACCACTACCCACAACAGATCTACCTGACCAGCTTGGGCCAGTCATCCTGCATGACTCGGTACGGATCTCATGGTCACGTCTACTCTTGAAGGGCGCTCCGTTCGTCGCCGACCAGCCCCCGCGATGGGTCTCTGGCTCTCCGAGAGTGAAGCCTCGATGGAGAACTACCAGGCTCAGCCCTATGGCCTGCGCAACTTCGTCAACATGGTTTGGATTGAGGAGTATCAAGAAGGATCGTTCCACACAGTTCAAGAGAGCGGCTCAAGCTCCCTGTCCGGCATCGCATCTAATGGCTCCGTCCACACCGAGCTCTAGCATCATGACAATGAAGGCATTGAATACGATCTGGATATCCCAGACCATGCCCTGGGGTTCCCATGATTTCCATCCTTCCCACCAAGGCGAGAAGACTTGATCAATGTTGTCAGTAATGATGAACCACCGGCAGTTGGCGAAACAGAACAAGAAAGGCTAGCACGTGATATTGACCAGTTTAATCGCCGATAAATCAAAGCCGAGGCAGAAGAGGAGGCACGACGCATAAGGGTCTAGCCATGTGACCTTAATAATGCCTTTGATAGGGTGGGGGACAAGTAGGTCTTCAGGACTCCAAGCGCCAATGTACCTGTTGCTATGGCGACAATGCAACGACTACCCAATACCCCAGAAATCCAGGCAGTTCGTGATGATATACAAGCTTACCTGACGGCTGCTATGGCCCAAACCGTAGAGATTGTAAATCAAGCCTGGGCTCCATCCGTCTTAGTTGAATCAAGCCACAGCTGCCAGTACTCAAGTTGCTCACAGCCACCCAACCAACGTGGCTCGCGCAACAACGACCCATTAGACAATCGTCAAGGCAGAAATGGTGGTCATGATGGTGGTCGGGACGACAACCGCCATGACTACCGGGACGACAACCGCTGAGACAACCACGACAATCGCTGTGATAACAGTGGTCGCAGGGTTAACCAGGGTGGCAATTGGGATCGCTGTGATGGCAATAACGATCTCCACCATTCCCTCGGAGAACGTGATCTGCGTGATCGCATTAACCAAAGAGCCAACGATCGTGCATCCCATGAAAGCTATCACCATATGGAATATGATACTACCCATGGCCCTTCGGGTTTGAAGCAGTTTACTCCACACCTTTGCCTAGTCATATGGCCCAAGAACTTCAAGCTCGAAAAACTTTAGAAGTACGACGGCAAGAAGAACCCCGAATTATGGGTCATGCTCTACAAAACCGCGTGCAGATCAGCCATGGCTGACGAGCAGGTCATGTCTAATTACTTCCTAGTTGTCGTCGGCCATGCAGGCCACCAATGGCTGGTTAGCTTGCCGATGAACTACTTTGATTCTTGGCAAGAGCTCAAGCAAGCATTCATCGACAACTTCATTGCTACTTGCGAGCAACCCGGCAACAAATATGATCTGCAGTGGATCCGAGATCGCAAAGATGAGCCACTGCGCGAGTACGTCTGACGCTTCTCAAAGATGCACATCAAGGTCCCGTCAATCTCCAACAATGAGGCAATCGAGGCTTTCATCACTAGTCTCCGCTTCCACGATGCCCTAAGGGACAAGCTCCTCCGTAAGAGACCTGAATCAGTCACAGCGCTCCTAGCCACTGCTAAAAAATATGCGGATGCCGATGATGCTAAAAAGAAAATCATCGAAGAAGCAGCAAGGGTTCCACGCGCCGACCACCCCCCACACCACGACGACTACCGCAGCAACCATGATCGGAATGACAATTTTGATCATCGCAACCAGCGCAACGATTCCCGCGACCACCGCGACCAGCGAAATCAGCGGCGTAATCGCCGTGACGATTACAGGGGCAAGCATGCTCGGGAAGACGACGGTGAGGTCAACACCGTTAAAAAAGGTGGCAGACGTCACAACTACAAAGAAGACTGTGCCAAAGCATTGAAAGGACCCTGCCAGCTCCATCCCAAGTCAAACCATACCATGGAGAATTACCGTGTTCTCAAATCTATCTACACATGCTAATAGGCTCCGGATACATCCGACAAGCCTAACGATGCAGGGGAGCAACATAACGAGGACAACGATGATAAAGACGTAGATCCCCGTCACAAGTACGTCAAGCCAACCGATCACGTCCACACCATTATTGGGGCAAAGTGTCCATCGAGACCAAACAAGAACGCAAGCTGCTCGCCCACACTTGCTTGAACATGGCCAACGCCGACAACCTCATCGCCGATCCATGGCTCCCTCCTTGGTCTCACCGCGAGATCTCCTTCAGCAAAAAGGACCAATGGGCTGCAATACCTGAGCCAGGGCATTTTCCTCTTGTTCTCGATCCTTGTATCAACAAGGTTCAGTTCGATAGAGTGCTGATTGACGGCGGCAGTTCCATCGATATACTATTTAAGAACAGTTTGCCAGCCCTAAAGATAACCTAGGCTGATCTTAAGCCATACAAGGCACAGTTCTGGGGTGTTCTTCCCGGACAGAGCTCCACACCTCTCGGACAGATCACGCTACCTGTGCAATTTGGTACCTCGGACCACTTTCGCACCGACTACATCAACTTCGTGGTCGCTGACTTCGAAGGCACCTACCATGCTATCCTTGGCAGACCAGTGCTCACCAAGTTCATGGCCATACCTCACTATAGGTATTTGGTGCTCAAGATGCCTACTAAGAAGGGGGTTCTAACTCTTAGGGGCAACGTATACGCAGCTTACATCTGCGAGGATGACAGCTTCAAAATAGCAGAGGCTCACGACCTCTCTATTCGCATGGCCGAGACCACGCTCGACGCCAAGAAGACCCCAGTCGACCACCTGGAGATCCTAGAGCTCGAGGCCCCATGCAAGAACATCAAGTCCAAAGAGCACAAAGCGATCCAGCTGGTCGACGGTGATCCTAGTAAAATGGCCCTTATCGGGGCCAACCTGGATCCGAAATAGGAAGACGCGCTCGTCAGGTTCTTGAGGAGCAACGTGAGTGTATTCGCATGGAAACCCGCTGACATGCCTGGTGTACCTCGGAACTTGATCGAGCACTCCTTAAATGTCGATGGCAAGGCCAAACCTATCAAGCAGAAGCTACGACGGTTCGCTCACGACAAAAAGGAGGCTATTAGGGTAGAAGTTACATGACTTTTGGCAGCCGGATTTATCAAAGAAGTGTATCATCCAGAGTGGTTAGCCAACCCGGTTCTTGTACGCAAAAAGAATAATGAATGGAGAATGTGTGTTGATTACACTGATCTCAACAAACACTGCCCTAAAGACCTCTTCGGCTTACCTCGCATAGACGAGGTCGTAGATTCAACTGTCGGTTGCGAGTTGCTTTCCTTTCTCGATTGCTACTTTGGTTATCACCAGATCGCTCTCAAAAAGGATGACCAGATCAAGACATCATTCATCACACCCTTCGGCGCCTACTGCTACACGACCATGTCATTCGGGCTCAAGAACGCCGGGGCTACCTACCAACGCGCCATACAGGCCTGCCTCAAAGATGAGATAAAAGACGACCTCGTCGAGGCTTATGTTGACGATGTAGTTGTTAAAACCAAGGAAGCATACACCCTTGTTGACAACCTCGAATGTACCTTTGCAGCTCTTAACACATTCCAATGGAAATTAAACCCAAAGAAGTGTATCTTTGGTGTTCCATCTGGTATATTGCTCGACAACGTCATCAGTCACGATGGCATACGCCCTAACCCAGAGAAGGTAAAAGCTGTCTTGGACATGAAGCCACCCAAAAAGGTGAAGGATGTTCAGAAGCTTACCGGATGCATGGCTGCCCTCAGTCATTTTATATCAAGATTAGACGAAAAAGGACTACCATTTTTCAAGCTGCTCAAAGCAACCGAGAAGTTTGAGTGGTCGTAGGAAGCAGACGCTGCCTTTACACAGCTGAAGCAATTCCTTACATCACCTCTGGTCCTCACTGCTCCCAGAGAAGATGAAACCCTCCTGCTTTACATTGCGGCAACTAATCGGGTGGTCTCCACTACCATGGTGGTCGAGCACGACGAGCCCGGCCATGTCTACAAGGTATAGTGTCCAATCTATTTCATCAGTGAGGTGCTCAATGAATCCAAGACTAGGTACCCACAGATTCAGAAACTGATCTACACCATACTGATTACATCCCGAAAGTTGAAACATTACTTCGACGGATATCGTGTGGTGGTCATGACCGAGTACCCTCTGGGAGACATCATTCGCAACAAGGATGTGAACGGGCGCATCGTCAAATGGGAAGTGGAGCTATGCCCTTTCTCCTTGGAATTTGCAAGCCGTACTACAATCAAGTCTCAGGCACTTGTCGATTTCATCATCGAGTGGATAGACTTAAGCACACCTGCCTCTTAGGGGCCCGCCGAGTATTGGAAGATGTACTTTGATGGCTCTCTCAACATCGACGGCGTAGGAGCAGGAGTCCTTTTCATATCACCATCCAAGGAGCAGCTCCGGTATGTCCTCAGGATTTATTTCCCGGCGTCTAATAACGTCGTTGAGTACGAAGCATGCCTACATGGTCTACGCATTGCGGTCGAGTTTGGTGTCAAACGTCTCTATGTCTACGGAGACTCAGCTCTAGTCATCAACCAACTCAACAAGGACTGGGATACGACCAGCAAAAAGATGGACGTATACTGCAAATCGATCAGAAAGCTGGAAGGCAAGTTCTATGGCATCGAGTACACACATGTGGTCCGGAACAAAAATCAAGCAGCAGATGCGCTGTCAAAGTTAGGATCATCCCAAGCCAAAGTCCCACATGGTGTATTTATTCAAGACCTGCTCACGCCTTCCATCAAAGAAGAAGATCCCACGGTCGACAATTCTCCAGACTAGCTATTGGTGGCTACGGTTCCAACGTCAAACACCACCGAACCACCTCTGACCACTAAGGAGCCTGACTGGAGAGTACCTTTCATCAAGTACCTGACAGATGGTAGTGGTTACACCGATCGGATAGAAAATGAACGCCTGATGAGTCGCAGTAAGTAGTATCTGCTCGTCGATGGCAAATTGTGGCGCAAGAACACGAAGGAGGAAATCTTGATGAAGTGTATAACCTAGGAGGATGGTGAACATCTCCTAGACCAAATCCACTCTAGCTCCTGTGGCAACCATGCAGCCTCGAGAACGTTGGTTGGCAAGGCTTTCTGAGCAGGGTTCTATTGGCCGTCAGCCGTAGCCGATGCAGAGAAGCTAGTCCGCCATTGTGAAGGTTGTCAGTTCTTTGCCAAGAGAATCCACTTACCAGCACACGAGATTCAGACAATACCAGCCTCTTGGCCCTTCGCATGCTGGGGACTGGATATGACCGAGCCTTTCAAACCGGCCCCTAGGAAATTTACATGTGTCTTTGTGCTGATCGACAAATTTTCCAAATGGATAGAGTACATGCCCCTGGTCAAGGCATCTTCAGAAAAGGCTATCGTGTTCATCGACCAGGTCATCCACCGCTTTGGCATACCCAACAGCATCATCACTGATCTAGGTACTTAGTTCACCGGAAACGCTTTTTGGGACTTCTGCGATGAAAGGAGCATAGTAGTAAAATACGTCTCGGTGGCGCACCCTAGAGCTAATGAATAGGTCGAGTGGGCAAATGGTATGATCTTGGATGCACTTAAGAAGAGGATGTACAGAGAAAATGACAAAGCTCCTGGAAGATGGCTCAAAGAGTTACCAGTCGTGGTCTAGGGTCTCAGAACCTAGCCCAGTTGCAATACCGGCGTATCACCATACTATATGGTTTATGGCGCTAAGGCAGTGCTCCTAGCAAATATAGCCTTCAGATCAGCACGGGTAGAGAACTTCGACGAAGACAAGGCCAATGAAGTATGGGAGCTAGAAGTGAATAGTGCATAAGAGAAGCGGCTTGATTCTTGTGTACGTACAGCCAAATACCTTGCTATTTTGCGTAGGTACTACAATAAGAACGTTAAGGAGCGGTTCTTCATGGTTGGGGACCTGGTCCTAAAGTGGAAGATGAATCAGGCTAGTGTTCACAAACTCGCAACCCCATGGGAAGGGCCCTTCATGATCAAGGAGGTTACACGCCCAACATCTTACATGTTAGCTCACCTAGACGGTACAGACGTACCCAATTCATGGCACATCGACAAGCTTAGGCGTTTCTATGCTTAACTACTAAGATATGTACCCCTCTTGTACTTTCGATTTAATTCAATAAAGCTATTATGATTTCTCCGACCACTCTAATGTGTCACTTTGAAGTCTATTGTTATTCTAACTCAACCAGTTAAAACCAAGCACCATTCCTTCTCGGGTTTTCGGAGCAAGCCCTGTCTCCGGTTCCTCCCAACGCGTGCATGGGATCCGCTCTCTACACTATGGGTAATCGGCAGGTGCTCTCTGGTTTGACTTGTGTGTTTCTACGTGTGCACAAGCTACACACCTCACACTCCGACCACAAGACAAACCAGGGCCATACAAACCTTTCAGGATGACGTGTCAGCTAAACTGGTACAACTAAACAGAACGCTAACACGTTCTAACTTAGTTACACCAACACGATATCTGAGCTTAAACACGTTTTCTACAAAACAAACAAGCTTATGCTGATATATAGTTACGTTATTATAAGCTTGCCTGAAAAGGTCCAAGTTTACAATAACACAACTACATCTTCTTCTATAGCTATAGCCTATACTATTGGCTGGTCGGGGCACACGGCACCTGCTGCTCGCTGGGCCTAACATCGTGCAAGGGTCTCGAGGACTCTGGCATTGATCGAGCTGAAGAAGATGGCCCCGCCGATGCCTGGTTGGTCAAGACCGCAGGCTTCACTGGTTGGCTTGAAAATGATGGTGCTCCTAGCTGACTTATTGATGGTGTTCCCTATATGGGTGGTGTCGCACCTCCACACAGGTTAATATCGCCAATTATTTTCACCGACAAGTCCAGCTGGGTCATCCGTAGCTCCTCGACCTTGTCTGGATCTACCTCCTTCGGGTATCCAGCCTCCAGGCGCTTGAGATCGATCAGGGGGTAGTGAGCACATACCATGCTTAGCACATGTGTGCCTGCATACTCTCCTGCCTCCTTCACAAACTCCTAGAACCATCCCCATGCCTTTTGGCATCTCTCGATCAATCCTAGGTGCGGAGTCCTTGGCACATCTGCTACTAGTGCTGGATCAATGAGGTTAAGGACCAGCAAAATGCCCATTGCCACCTCCTGGCACCGGCTTTTCCAGGTGTCATGGTCCTTGATGATCTCTTGGTATTGCACCTTCTAGCCATCACGGTCTTTTATCATGGCCTCCATATGTTTCTTTGCATTGATTTTTATAACTGCAAACCGCACACACTATTAAAACTTCAGACCATGCCAAACTACGGCAGGCAACAAAAACAAGCAAAGGGGTTTGGACAACTTACCTTTCCGCTCCTCTATCATCTTGGTCGTGTGGTCCCGGAGCTACAACTGGTCTTGCGCTAGTTTTCTGTTGTCCTCTTTTAGGCGATCACACTCCATGACCGCACGACTGTTCTCCTCTCGGAGACGGATCACTTTGGCTTCTAAGCCTGCACTACAGCTGTTACTACCAACAGCACTTGTCAGTAGTCATTGTGATAAAGTGGCTACTTACTTGTTCTTTCCCGCTCTTTATTACTGAGTTGGACGACTAGGTTCTGGTTCTAGGACTCTTGCACCGTCTTTTCATGGTTGGTGGCTTCAAGTCGCTGGCGCAAGCATTCCACCTCTACCGTCAGCTCCTTGTTGCTTGCAGCGATCCCCTCGATCTAGTCAAAGCATTTCTTGTGGTACCTTGCGGTCTTCATTAAGTCCTGTGTGCAGATAGCTAAGTAAGATAGCTTGACTAGACATCAAGATCAGGTGGTGAAGCAAAGCTTACCTGCACCTCCATCACAAGCTGTTTCACCGCCCGTTCAACTTTCTTGGTTTCTTCGACCTCCGGGATTTCCTCATGGACAACCCATTGGTTGTTCCACCAATGCGACACATAAACATGTTGTCACTTGTCTTGCGGATGGCCTAGGACCTCCTCCACCTTGCCCTCTTAGGGCTCTTCTTCGGGCCCTAGTGCTGGTCCGGCGTCAGCAGCACCTGTGATCACCAAAGCCTTCCCACGGGTTTCAGCGTCGGTGAATGTGGGCTATGCTCTCACCTCCGGTTGTTGCTCCTCGGTCTGCTCCATCACCCTCGATGCCGAGGTGTTGCCCTCAGCGGATCTAGCGCTCAGAGCACTCATGCCTAGCTTAGTTGGTCCCTCGACCACCTGCTCGGGGACTGTTGTCCGACTGCTCCCTTGTTGAGGCCCCGATGGATCTTCTGCTATGGCTTCCTCGGTGGCCGGCTGCTGGGTAGTCTGCTCTGAACTTATTGGCGGAGCCACGCTACTTCTGGCTAGCTGGTTCGGACTTTCTGTGGACGCCGAACTAGTACATCCGAGATGAGTTCAGAAGACAACCATATTCAATGCAAATTGCTAACTTACATCAAGGTTACAAATACTTACATGTTGGAAGCGTGGAATCATGTGGAGAAGGCGCGTCTCCTCGGCCATACTTGCTCCATGTGCTGTGCGGGTGACTCCTGGTCTCCCTCTACATCCAGCACTATCGTTGGGCCTTGGTACTCGACCCCTCCACCGCTTGTCCTTTGCGCTACAGTGGTCGGTGGCGTGCTCGGTCGAGTTGTCGCTCCTGTCACCGGTCGCGTTCCTTGCCCAGGTACTCCCGAGGTTGACCCAGCTGCATCCTTCACCGCCGTTGGCAATGTGGGTCCCATAGGCGCGGAGGAGATACCTTGCTCTATCGACTGCAGTTGCTTTCTCCTCTTTCGAGGGACAAGTCGAAAGGTATCTGCATCCTCTCCCTCCTCTGCGTCATCATCCGACCAGGCAAAAATCGCTTGTCGACGCTTGTTGGCTGGGTTCTCCCCCAGGCCCCCCCTTGAGCTCATTGATACTTAGCGCCCCCCGATGAGCAGGGTGGTTGCTGATCTTTTCTTCGACTGTTTGGGGGCAGCCGGCCGCTTACCAGCGGCTAGGGCCGCTGCCTCCTCTCTAGCTCCGAGCACCGCCCAGTCGACGTCCTCGTCTTCGATCTCGACGCTGGTCTAGGTGGTGGGACCTGCTCCTTGTGGCCACTCCACTCTAGGGTGTGGCGACACAAACACTGTCTCTCTATCCCAACCATTAACCTTGGTAACAAAAATGAGTGAACATAGTAAGTTTCTACTTATCCTACCACAATATAAGACTACGGGTACAGGGCAAGATGAGTTACCTTTGGGGGAGGTCGGGCAAGCTTGAAGGCATGCTCGATGTCGCTCAATCTGGCATAATTTGGATCAGCTAAGTTAAATAGCTCTCTAATTCTGGCTTTGACTTCGATTCTATCAAGCGCCCCCTGCCTCATCCTCGTCGGGTCCGCGCTACCTTGATATTCATAGCCAGGATGTACTCTCCTCTGGCAGGGCTAGATCCGTCAGCTAATGAAGCTCCCGACCACGCTCGGACCATCTAGTTTTTTCCACGGGATCATTCCAAATATTTCTAGAATCTGTTTCAGGTGCTCGGGCTTCTCTGACCAGCTTGTCCTCTTCTCCGGAATGTACCCCACATCGCACAGCGTGATCATGTTCGGCTCTTCGTGGATGTAGAACCATTTCTTGTACCAGTCGTCTAGTGACGTGTTCCATGGGCAGTGCAGGTGCTGGGCTTTCATGCCGTCATGGAGGTTGAGGTACACACCCTCGGCTATCTTCGAACTGCCGCTTCCTTTCTTCCATAGACAGAAAAGATGGCAGAAAAAATCGAAATGGGGCTGGAAGCCACCATATGCTTTGCAGAGATGTATGAAAGTGGCGACAAGGAGGATCAAGTTGGGATACAGATTACAAATCCCAATCTCGTAGTAAAGACATAGCCCCTGAAGAAATGGATGTATTGGAACCCCAAATCCTCGTTTAAAGAAGTCTTCGAACACCATGATCTAACCTGGTTGTGGATCGGGGTACCCTTTGCCCTCCGGTGCATGCCATCCTGCGAGCTCCTTGTTGTGGAGTACCCCTATGGTGATGAGTCTTCAATGGTCTGCTCGTTGCTTCTCGATTTCCACCATTCCTTCTCCAGGATCCCTGCTTTCTTCTACGCATCACTTTTCGCCATGAATCTGGCCTTACTGATGAACGAGGAAATGGTGGAGGATTGATTGGTGGCGATTTTGGATGTATTAGGGTTGGCGAGAGGAAGAAGAAAGCTATGGCTACGAATGGCAATGAGGTTCAGTAAAAAGTAACTTACCTATCCTATACTGTATTTAACCCAAGAGTTATGCCGTTTCGTCTGCCCGGGATTCTTGGGAGACGTGCGCACGCGCCGCAGACGATTGTTTTCATAGCCTCGAGATCTATGCCAATATATGCGCCTCTTCGTTGCCAGTGTGGGAGGGCCCACGCTGATGCACCTATTGACAGGTGCCACGCAACTGTTTGCTTAACAAGACAAAAAGGTAGTATGACGTGCTATACCTGTCTACTTTTTTGACCAGATGTGTCAGATTGGACTTGACAAAGCAAGTAAATAAATAAATACATAAAATAATAGTACAAGTGGCATATGGTTTTTTGCCACACTTCTCGTGCTCGGGGACTGTCGTGACTATCCCAGTGCTCGGGAACTATCCAGACCACCATCATGCTCGGGGACTGTCCAGACCACCATCGTGCTCGGGGACTGCCCAGACCACCATCGTGCTTGGGGACTGTCTAGACCACCATCGTGCTCGGGGACTGTTCTGACCACTCTCGTGCTCGGGGGCTGCCCCAACCACTCTCCGAACATTGCTCGGAGACCACTCTCCTCGGCTACATGTGATTTGTACTCACATACAGTTGAGAGGCATTTATTTTTTCTCACTTAGACCTTGCTACAAGGCTGATACCTCGCCTTCCAGCAAGCTCGGGGACTACATCGGTACGATGCACCTGCCGGTGCATCTCGTATCGCTTGTACGAAGATTGGATTCTCAACTTAAGTGGGAATTCTTTTTAGACCCTGGCACCATGTGCTTGCGTCACCTACTACTAGGCTCGGGGACTAAGTGGGCACACTTCACCTTGCGGTGAATGTGCTTATTTTATCGACCCCTACGCTCTGACTGTTGGCCATAACTACTATTGTACAAGGGTCACTTATATTTCTTTTTAGAAATAGAAGTGGGCACACTTGATCAGGAAAGGAATCTTTTTGTTTTTTCTTTAGAGCACCATGCATTCTTCGGACAACCGGAATCTTCGGCTATAATCGTGGTCTACTGTTCTCTGTGCTGACCAGAATACTGGCACATTTGCTTGGTCAATGTTTCAGCCAGTTGGAGATGACATGAAGACAGATCGCATTAGTTGAAGAAGATCGAACGGCATGTCGCAACATAATACATGGTGCTCGAGGACTAGCTATGGGGGTATTAACCCCTATACCCTTATGGCTAGGCTTGGGCTGGCCCGGACCAGGGGGTTTGGCCCACTAGAAGACGACGCGTGGCCCAGCCAATCTACTCGGAGTCCCGCGCAAGGAATCAAGGTAGACTTAGAGATCAAGCAAGATCCTGGTCGGTTAGAATAGGAATCCTTATCCGGCCACCTATGGCAATTGTAACTGGTTAGGATTAGTTTCCAGATCTGTAACCCTGCCTCCCAGACTATATAAGGCGGGCAGGGGACCCCTCTAAAAAACATCTCTCATTGACATACAACAATACAATCAGACACAGGACGTAGGTATTACGCCTTCACGACGGTCGAACCTGGATAAAACCTCATGTCTGTCTTGCGTCACCATCTTGTTTGTAGCTTGCGCATCTATCTGCCGATAATCTACTACCTTGGGCATACCCCTAGGTAGACTGCCGACCATATTTCGTCGACATTCACCGACACCGCCGTTGTCATCCTCTACACACCTATGCCTTATGACCAAGGGTGAACGAAAGGTACAAAATGATGATGATAGTAGTGGTGATGATAACGCTAGCAATGATGAAAGTGGTAGTGATACTGATGAAGAATTTGAATCACCTTCTTATGATGATCTTATCAAGTTGCTAAACCAATACACTAAAATCATTAGAAAGACAAGAGCTAAAAATGAAAAGCTAGAATTTGAGGACTCACTCTTAGCAAAGTATGACATAGCCAAAAAAGCTAGTGTTGAGCTTAGAGAAGAAAATAAAATTGTGTCATCCAAACTCAAGGAGCTCAAATCCTCTAAAAAGGAGCTTAGAGAAAAACATGATAAACTTGAGGGGATACATAATGAGCTCACGACTAGTTACAATTTGCTAAAAGAAGAGTACACCAATCTCAAGATTAATCATGACAATCTTGTTCTTTCTCATGAGTAATTATTCAGTGAGCCACATGATGCTACTAACAATGTTGTTAAGATTGATATAGCTACATCGTGTGATGACTTGATTGTTGAGAGCATTGAGCAAGGTTCTAGTAGCAAAGTCAAGAAAGTGGTTGAGTCCAACAACTATGATGATTATGTCAAGCTAAAGAATGAGAATGAAAAGCTCAAGAAAGATCTTGAAAAGCTATCAACCACCAACACAATTGTGATAGAGAATTTTGACAATGATTATGATATAGCTCTTAAGAATGAGATGCTTAAAGAAGAGAACAAGAGACTCAAGAAGGAGAAAAATCATGATGAACTTAGAGAAGAAAACAAGAAGCTCAAGTTGTAGAAAGAACATCTCAAGACCGATTTGAGCAAGTTCACCAGAGGCCAATATCTCCAAAGTGAGCTACTCATGAACACCATGATGAAGATAGATAGAGGTGGTATTGGGTACTTAGCAAATCAAGAGAAGAAAGCTCAAGCTCAACATCAACAATAATACAAGTCAAAGCCTAAGCCAAAGAGATGTTTTGAGTGTGGACAAGAAGGTCACTTTGCTCATGAGTGTCAAACTCCACCACCACAACCTTTGCCCAAGCATGCTAGACCATTTGCCTTCAATGCTTACTACATGCTTAGAAAGGATTCGAGTGGAAAAATGAAAGTCATGTTCTTAGGTCCACCCAACAAGAATAGGCCTAAGCAAATTTGGGTCGCAAAGTCACTAGTTGAGAAAGTAAAGGGCCCTCATCAAGTTTAGGTCCCTAAACAATAAGCTTGATCTCTTGTGTGTAGATGAACTACAAAACCGGTGGAAGTTATTGGATTATTGATAGTGGTTGCACTCAACATATGACCGGTGATCCTCGTATGTTCACCTCACTAGATGAAGAAGTAGATGGTCAAGAAAGGATTACATTTGGTGATAATTTAAAGGACAAAGTTCAAAGATTGGGTAAAGTTGCAATATCAAATGATCATTCAATATCAAATGTGCTATATGTTGCTTCATTGAGTTTCAACTTACTATCCGTTGGTCAATTGTGTGATCTTGGATTTCAATGTTTGTTTATCGAGAAGGAAGTGGTTGTGTCAAAGAAAGATGATGATCAAGTTATATTCAAGGGTTTTAGATACAACAACCTATATCTAGTGGATTTCACCTCCGAAGATGCAAACTTGAAGACATGCTTATTCATCAAAACATCACTTGGGTGGCTATGACATAGAAGACTTGCATATGTTGGGATGAGCTCACTCAAGAAGCTAATGAAGAATGAATTGGTGAGAGGTTTGAAGGTTGTAAAATTTGAGAAAGACAAGCTTTGTAGTGCATGTCAAGCCAGCAAGCAAGTTGCAAACACTCATCCAACAAAAGCTTACATGTCAACAACAAAAGTGCTAGAGCTTCTTCACATGGATCTATTTGGACCAACAACTAACAAGTGTTTGGGAGGAAATCTCTATTGTCTTGTGATAGTTGATGACTACTCTAGATATACTTGGGTGTTCTTCCTTCATGACAAGACCGAAGTGGCTGCATGTTTTAAGAAGTTTGCCAAGAGAGCATAAAATGAATTTGAAGTGAACCTCAAGAAGATAAAAAGTGACAACGGAAAATAATTTGACAACACAAATATTGAAGCATACTGTGATGAAGTAGGGATCAAACATGAGGTCTCCGCAACATACACCCCTCAACAAAATGGCATAGTAGAGAGAATGAACTGGACACTTATCACCCTTGCAAGAACAATGCTTGATGAGTACAATACACCCAAAGCTCTATGGGCAGAAGCTATCAACACCGCATGTTATTCATCCAATCACCTATTTCTTCAAAAATTTCTTGGCAAGACCCCTTATGAGTTGCTCAATGGGAAGAAGCCAGACGTATCATTCTTCTGGGTGTTTGGTTGCAAATGCTACATCTACATCAAGTGGTAACACCTAGGGAAGTTCCAAAGATGTTGTGATATTAGTTTTCTTATTGGTTACTCATCAAAGTTTAAAGCATATCGAGTATTCAATCATGCCACTGGCTTGGTTGAAGAAACATATGATGTGGAATTTGATGAATCTAACGGCTTCCAAGGAGCACATGAGAACCTTGATGATGTAGGTGATGAACCATTGATGGAGGCCATGAAGAACATTCCGGTTGGAGACATCAAGCCCAAAGATGATGAAGATTGTGTACAAGTGATTGATCCACATTCTTCATCAAATGTGCTACACGATGATGATAAAGATGGAAGAGTAGAAAATGAAGATACTCATATCTCTGATGATCAAATGGTGGCACAAGCTCAAGATGTTGATGCTCCACAACCTCCCCCTCAAGTGGTTGATAGAAGAAATTCACCTCTACTACAAGCACATCCACAAGATCTCATCACAGGGAGTCCTTCAAATGGTGTAATGACTCACTCTCAAAAACTTGCTTCATTTATTTAATATCACTCGTTTGTTTCTTGCATTGAGCCTAAAAATATAAAAGAAGCTCTTTAAGATCCGGATTGGATAAATGATATGCATGAAGAATTGAACAACTTCACCTGAAATAAAGTTTGGACACTTGAAGAGCGACCACAAGATGCAAGAGTCATTGGAACAAAGTGGGTGTTCCACAACGAACAAGATGATCAAGGCATCGTTGTTAGGAACAAGGCAAGGCTAGTTGCGAAGAGGTTCTCCCAAGTTGAAGGGTTCGATTTTGGAGAGACCTTTGCACCGGTTGCAAGACTTGAAGCCATTCGTATCTTTCTTGCATATGCATCTCATCATAAAATAAAATTATATCAAATGGATGTTAAAAGTGCATTTTTAAATGGTTTCATAAATGAGCTAGTCTATGTTGATCAACCTCTTGGGTTTGAAGACCCTAGATATTCTAATCATGTCTATAGGTTGTCCAAGGCGCTATATGGGCTTAAGCAAGCCCCAAGAGCTTAGTATGAGCGCCTTTGGGATTTCCTCATTAAGAAGGGCTTCACCATTGGGAAGGTCGATACCACACTATTCACTAAGAAGTTTGATGGAGAGATCTTCATTTGTCAAGTATATGTTGATGATATCATTTTTGGCTCATCAAATGAAGACTATTGCAAAGAGTTTGGTGAATTGATGTCAAAGGAGTTTGAGATGTCTATGATTGGAGAGCTTACATTCTTTCTTGGTTTTCAAGTCAAGCAAATGAGAGAGGGGATTTTCATCTCTCAAGAAAAATATACCAAGGACCTTCTCAAGAGGTTCAAAATGGATGAATGTAAGCCAATCAATACACCAATGCCATCTAATGGACATCTCAACCTAGATGAGGGAGATAAATCGGTTGATCAAACTCTCTACCATTCTATGATGGGTAGTTTATTATATTTGACCGCATCTAGGCCCGACATCATGTTTAGTGTGTGTATGTGTGCTAGATTTCAAGCTAATCCTAAGGAGGATCACATGGTTGTCGTTAAAAGAATCCTTAGGTACCTTAAGCCACACCAAGCATTGGTCTTTGGTATCCCAAAGGAGCTAGATTCCAACTAGTTGGCTATTCTGATTCAGATTATGCTAGTTACAAAATTGATAGAAAAAGCACATCCGGAGGGTGCCATTTGCTTGGTAGATCACTAGTGTCTTGGTCCTCCAAGAAGCAAAATAGTGTGGCTTTGTCCACCGCCAAGGCGGAGTACATTGCCACGAGTGCATGTTGTGCACAAATTCTTTACATGAAACAAACTCTTCTAGACTATGGTGTAGTTCTAGAAAAGGTACCTCTCTTATGTGACAATGACAGCACGGTAAAGCTTGCTAATAATCTGGTTCAACACTCTCACACCAAGCACATAGATATCCGCCATCATTTTCTTAGAGATCAAGTTGCGAAAAATGATATATCACTAGAAGGTGTAAGGACCGAGGATCAATTCATGGATATCTTCACTAAACCGCTAGATGAGGCTACATTTTGTCAGTTGAGGAATGAGCTTAATGTGCTTGACTCTAGTAACTTCACTAAAAAATAAGCTTGTGTTGTCCCTTGCATTGCATTGTGATATAAAATATGTTTAATTTTTAGTAATGCATTGAGGGCTTGTCTAACATGGTTAAGATAACCGCCAAAAAACATGTGAAGAAGCTTAACCTTGGATCAAACTTGACAAGCAACTAGACTTACTTTCAAGTATTGCATTGCATGTGCATATGTGTTGCTTTGTCGTTTCTTTTCGGTTATCTTTTGAGCATCGGCTGTGTTTATCCACAAATAGGGAGAGCATTTGAAGCTCCTATTGGTCATAAAACCCTCTTGTGTGGTCACATGGTGCTCCTCGCCCCTTTTGTTGCCTATTTTCTTAAAAAGAATTATAGCCAAAGGCAAATTATTTAGCAAAACTTGAGGGTTTGAGAGAAGTCTCTCATATCAGTCCAAATTTGTATTTTATTAGGATCTTATTGAAGTTTGGGACTTGATTGGGAGAAAGCGTCGCGAAGAAAGGAGGAGTTTCAGCAGTTGAAGAGGGACCGGACACAGGGACCGAACTCACCTGTTGCAGCATCCGGTCAGTACAAAAGGAGGAGATACAGTTGCTGAAGGAGGACCGGACGATAAACAGTGTTTCTACAGCGTCCGGTGTGACGATGTTTCTATGTCCAGTCAGTGCAGGATGGATCTTAGGTAAGGATCAGACTCTGTGCTGAGTTTGGTCAAGGGTCATCGGACACGTTCGGTCATGATTTGAGGGTCTTTGGACCTCTCTATTGTTGACCGGTCTCTGGAGGGTTGCGTCTAATCATCTTTGCCGGTGCGTCCGGTCACTGGAGTGCAAGTGGAAACGTTTTCTCTTTTCTTTCCTTGTCTGTCATGGGGGGGCCATCGTATTACCGTTCTCTCTCGCCGCACCCGCACCCGTGCCTACGCCTGCATCTCCACCGCCTTGCCCTTGCCATGCCCATGCCTGCATCTCTATCGCTGCACCCATGACTGCCTCTCTGCCACCACACCCATGCCTACCTCTCTACCATTGTGCAGCCCACACACCCGCACTGCCTGCATCGTGCTGCCGTGCCACCAGATGTGTCTCACCTGCCGCCATGTGCTCGTACTCCACTCCGCTGCCGCATGCTTGTGCACCACCAGGTTTCCATCCTCTCGTGCCGATGGTTTCCTAGCGCTGCGCCTTCTCGGCCGCTGCAATGCTTCATAGCACCAACCCTAGCCCTAAGGTGCCATTGTCGTTCCCATGTGGTGTCCCTATGATTGATAACTATCCCTTCGCACATCTCGAGATTATTCTAAGGTAGCAAGCCATATTCGCTCATTACTTTCCTACTGCTTGCTTTCCCTTAGGTCATTCACTTCCCTAGTATATAAAGTTGCTTATATATACTTCCTATACTATCGTGCAGTTAGTTCGAGCAGTGAGTCGGCTTGGCTGTTGGGTAGTTAATAGATTTACTCGGGGCCAAGCCTATGAGTATGGATTAAGGCCAAGCCTCATGAGTGTCAGTTGGCAGTTGTTCCTTATCAGTGGTAGTGATTCTTGTCATCTTCAGAGATGGCTCGTTGCAAGAACATCGTGGGTGGTTACGGCGATGAGGATCCAATGCCTCTGCCTCACCTGACTGCTCAGCAAAAAGGAAAGGCGAAAAAGACTACAAAGAAGAAGCGCAAGTTCAATGATGTTGAGGTAGAGAGAGCAGTAGCAGTTGCAGCCGCCGTAGAGCAAGCTAAGATAGGTGGATCTGGTAGTGGCATTCGCATAGGGGATCAGTTGTCACTGGCTTAGAGAGCCGCCGTCAAGAGGATTGAGGCTGATCTTGGTAGTCCACCCGAGACCATCATGCTTGGAGGACGGCATGTATCTTTAGAGGAGAGTCAGACTCAGGGGGTGACTGAGCAGCAGACACAGTCGACAAAGCAGACAGAGGACGTTCAGCAGGGAGAGCAGGTTGAGGAGACAGAGCAGGCAGTAGAGCCATAGCTTCAACGCTTTAGTCGCACATGCACTCAGGTGTCACCAAGGCCTCAGACACAGAGGTAGGGCTCTCATCCACCTCCTAGACCATAGGGTCTACCTCCAGTGGTTCACCTTGACCTAAGGGCAGCCACGACCAGATAGGTGCAACAGCTATGGTTCGTACAGTTTGAGGATTGGTTTCCGTCGAGGTGGGATGAACGTGCCTCAGAGCACTTCTACATTATGTTGCATGAGGACTTCTATAGTGCATATCTCAATAGCGGTGTTGCTTTCAGACCTTAGCGTGTCTGCTCCCTAGAGTCTCTAGTTACAGCTGCAGGCGAGCAGATCCGTTCTCCCCTCTCTTATCTGCCAGGCTTGTTAGATCTCCTTGGATGGGTTGGTCAGTATGTTCCATCTTGGGTCCGTGAGTTCTACTCCTCCTTGTGGATTGACCCGAGACACAAGTTTATTCATTTTCCTTTCTGAGGGCATGACTATAGGCTCTAGAGCTTGAGGGTTAGAGAGATACTAAGAATTCCAGAGTCACCTATTCGTCTTCACGAGACATGCTATGGACAGGTAGAGCCTCCAAGATGCCCTCACGGTGGACTTATGCTACCTAAATATCTTGTCAGACCATGCTTCACAGAGCTGTTTGGCGAGGGGTCGAGCAGGACACCTCGTGACCTTACACCCACAGCTCAGCTCCTTGATGCTATTATGAGGACTCTGCTTTAGAGGATGGGATACCGCGAGGGCCTGACTCGAATTCAACTATGGCTAGTGCATTACCTAGTGTCTTAGACTATCTTTGATATTTAGGATGTGATGCTTTCAGAGATGGAGGACACACTAGTAGAGGGCTTTAGAGGTCACCGTTAGCAGCCTTATGCTCAATGGATCACTTTCTTACTCCAAAAGGCAGTTTCACACAAGTCCCTAGAGACAATGGTAGTGGATAGGTGCTACTACTGAGTTTCCATAGTATGACATGAGCCAGATGCTACCTCATAGTCCTGCGAGGACACCTTGCCAGCCGAGTAATCGCCTAGAAGTACTAGAGATATCAACTCAGCAGGATGAGATCATCAGGGGCATCGTAGAGACAAAGGAGGAGGAGCTTGATGCACAACAGGAAGATGAGGTCGAGAATGACTTGAGTGACAGCTCAGACAATGACTATCAGCCAATTCCACAGATGGCACCTCGTCCACACGACAGAGAGGCCAGTGGCTCTAGCTTAGCTCCACCACAGCCACCATAGATAGACCCAGCACTTCTAGCTATACTTGGGCGGATGAGGCAAGACCAGGCACACTAGGCATAGGAGACCATAGCTACACTTGCTCAGGTTCAGGCACAACAGGATGAGTTTCAGCGGCAGCAGCAGGCCATGCAGCAACAACAGCTAATGATTCAGCAGCAGTTACTTGGCTTCATGCAGCATGTATTCACTGCTATCGGGGTTGATCCTCAGCAATCTACATTTCAGATAGGCTAGCCTACCACCACTACTCTAGTGACTCTAGCTGTATAGCCCAGTGGGCTTCTAAGTCAGAGATAGCCAGCTCCTCAGTTTGCCTCACCTACAGGGCAGGTGTCTCAGTGGTTTGCTTCACCAGGGATAGCTCAGGGTACACATTTTACTCCTATTGTTACATGCTTCACTCTGACTCAAACTTCTTCGGCGTTGGTGATAGACACCCCAGTCTCCAAGAGTCTCAGCGCTACCTTTAGTGAGCTTATAGGGCAGCCTACACCTCCAGTGTTCTGAGGCTCTGGTCCTACCACAGCTGCTCTAGTTACTAGGACTACCAAGACAATTTCGTCGTCTATTGCATCATCTGGGCCACCTCAAATAGTCACTCCTCCACTTGAGGCTTCAGCGACAACGACAACGATAGATGTGGCTCCCCTTCCTACAGTGACACCTACATAGTCACAGGCTGCGCCAGTTACTGACCAGACCCAGATTGCTTCACCTTCACTTCTAGCGATAGAGGGTCAGACCCCTCAGAGTTTAGGGTCAGAGGATGATCCAGCTCAGTTCTAGGTCTCTCACCGCACCTCAGCGCCCGACTCGACTGCTCCTGTCCCATCGTTCGACCTTTAGATTTTGATGCTTGACGCCAAAGGGGGAGAGGGACCAAGTATATTAGATTTAGGGGGAGTGTGTGAGATGGACTCGATTTGGTCTTTCGTGTGTGATACTTTGGACTCGATTCTTTTGGTCTTTCGTGCGTGATACTTTGTGCATTCATGTTACTTTCATGCATTGTATTTTATACATGTGATGGTGAGACTTATGTGATATGTGTGCTCTCTACATTGTTTTATATATGTCATGTCACTTGGTTATGCTCATTGGCTTTGCTTTCGTGTTTTACTCCGATTCAAATGAGTTTTACTTCATATACTCATGCTTAATTCATATCTTTTGAGTACACCATGTTGGCTTGAGTCATATAAGCATGCCTAACTTCCTTGTTCTTATTGTCAAAAGCTTATGTGAACCAAGTATGTTGAAAACCTCACTCATCTCTTTTACATACTCGAGGTTGTGTTATCATCAATCACCAAAAAGGGGAAGATTGAAAGCATCTAGGCTCCCAATTGGGGTTCGGTGATTAATGATGACATGAGATTACTATGACTAACGTGTGTTTTGTAGAGGCAATTGGAGTTAGGTCATGGTAATGGAAATTGATTGGACAATCATGGTTGTCATGCCCCTATCGATGGAAATCATTTTGGTTTTCAAAGGATGGATGACAAGGTTAAGGATGGACTAGTTCTAAGTATCGTTTGGTGTTGGAGAGACACTTAGAATAGTTTAGGACTTTGTTTTTTCTTTGGCCATACTATTAAGGGGGTATGGACTAGTAGCTTAACCTAGGTGAGTCTAATGGATTAGATGTGGTGCACACTTGTTAAACTTAGCACTAGGTAGCTCAGGAATAGCCTTAAGAATGATAGAAGACAACTTCATTTACAAAGAAATTCGAATTGGAAGTAAATGGAGTCAAATGACTGACCAAACGCTCATTTGGTTATGACCGGACGCAGCTTGGAGAGTCCGGTTAGTTCATTTGATCGACAGTGGTAGTCAGAGTGCGACCGGACGCTGGACACCAGTATTCACCGGACGCGACACTAGCCATATCTGTAGAAGCGTGGACAGGCTGTTGACCACAGACCGGACGCTAAACAGAGAAGTGACCAGAATCTAGGTACCAGCATCCAGTCAACATCAGTAAGGTTCTAGAGAGGGTTTTTGATGACCGGACGCGTCTGGTGGGTGCTGATCGGACACAAGCCAGAGTCTAGTTAGAGCAAACAGCACTTTCTGACACGCTGATGTATTGCACTGACCGGTGCGTCCGGTCACCTTGATCGGAGCGTCCGGTCATCCCAATACTTGCTGAGTTGGACCTCAACCATTATGTTTTGAATGGGGGGGTATAAATACATATCCCACTTGTCCATTTGAGGTCTCTTGCCCATTTGTTCAGCTGAGAATCACCTTTGGAGTGCAAGGGAGAGCAAGAGCCTAGTGGGGTGATTGAGATTTGATAATCCAATATTAAGGACCTCATTAGTGCATAGGGAGTAGCAAGTGTGCATCCACCTTACTCATTAGGCTTATCTTGGTCAAGTGAGAGTTTGTGCTTGTTACTCTTGTTGATCGCCATCACCTAGATGGCTCGGTGGTGATTGGGAGTTTGGTGATCATCCAGCGGAGCTTGTGGATGACCCAAGTCACTTTGTGAGCGGTTGTGGGTGATTCACCGCAATGGAGTGTCAAAGAATCAATCCATAGGGAGCACTTGATCCTTGTGCGGATCAAGGAGGAGCTATACCCTTGCGCGGGTGCTCCAACGAGGACTAGTGGGGAGTGGCGACTCTCCGATACATCAGGAAAACATCGTTGTGTTCCTTTCCCTATCTTTATTTTGAGCATTTACATTTAAACAATTCATTTTATATCTTTACATTCCTAGAATTGTCATGCTAGAGTAGGATTGGAACCTAGGGTGTAAAACTTTTGTGTGGGAGAACAATAGTAACACATTCTAGACATAAGGGGTCAAATAGGCTAAGTGTAGGGATTAATTATTACAAAAAATTAGAATTAGCCCAATTCACCCCCTCTTGGGCATCTTAATCCTTTTCACTTTGTTCCTTTCCCCACTCGTGATCGGCACATTGGTGATGGAGGCGGCGCTCAGGCTCGGGCTCTCAGCGATGGCGTGGTAGTCCCAAGCTTGGTGGTGGTGTCAGCGGCTCCCCCTCCTGCCTCTCACCCTCACCTTCATCCTCCACACATCGATCGACAACCCTACGTACGCACCTCCCACTCCCCTCCTGCCTTCACTGGACCGTCGACAACGCCCGACCATTAGGGCTGCACTGCACGCCGTGCGCGGCCAGTGGGCAGTAGGAGCAAGTAGCCGCTGCTCCACCATGGCCGTCGCGCCGCATTGGGAGCGCTTATGCCCTATAGCAAAGTGCTACCCGTCCTCTTAGAGCAACTCCAGCAACACTAAGAGCAACTTCAGCAGGCGCTCCCAAATCAGGGCCCCCAAATCTTATTTGGGTGCTGCTCCCTACTTTTGTTGGCCTAAAATTTTAGTTATACTCCAGCAGCACCACAAACAAAGGCCCACAAATACATATTGGCTGACAATGACATGGGGGACCCAATCATCATTGGGTCAAACCTCTCTTCCCCTCTCCTAGACACATAGGCACACGTAAGGAGGAGCGCATGGCCAGGCGCGGGAAGGAGCGCATGGGCGAGGCATCGAGGCTACGACCACCGAAGGGGGGAGAGAGAGCGTGTGGCAGCCGATGGAAAGCCATCGCCGCGGGCGCCGAGGTAGAGGCCGTGAGCAATGGGGTAAAGGCATTGAGGATGTGGTTGGATCTCGCCTGCGGGTGGCTGGATCCTCTCATCCAGTGGCCGCATGGACGGTGGACGGTCGGGGAGGGCGACCGTGCTCACCGGAGGAAGGCAACTAGATCTGCTCCTCTGGTGGCCGCACGAGGAAGGATAAAGGTTGCTCCCATGTGCTCACACTTGTGGTGGAAGGGAGGCGCTCGCTGAATGGGAGGGGGCACGATCGCCGGAGGGGGGTGCACCTTGAGAAGGGGAGGAGTCACGATTCCATACGGTGCGGGAGGAAATGACCGGATGGGGTCAGAGGGGTGAGCCCCCAGTAATGGGGACTGAAGGGTGGATTTGGGTGCCCACTCAAATTTCGGGACCAGAGTAGGGGTCTCACTGGAGCATGTTTTTTGGCCTGGGGCCTCATATTTAGCTATAGAGGCTCAAGTAGGGGCTCTGCTAACTATCCCACTACTTATCCACGATTTGGGTAGTGAAGGGAAAAAATCTACTCCAAACTACCTATTAGCCATGTTCATCGGTTCAGCAAACCCAGTGACCAACCTATACCCAAAGCATGCATGACCAGTCAGGCATCTTATACATGGGCTGGGTTGGGTTCCCATCAAAACCAGCTTAATGGCAAGTAGTTCTAATGGGTCACGGGTTGAACCCATGTAACCCATGGAACCCATCCTCTTCCTCTCCCCCTCCATGCTCCTCTCGAATCTCTACCGGAGACAACGTCGGTGCACCGACAGAGAAGCAGGAGGGTGGTGTCGTGTCATGGCGGCAGCAGAGGAGCTGGTGGAGAAGAAGTTGGTGCCACCGACGAGAGCCACCATGAGGTCGTGTCGTGCCATGAGGAGGCGAGGAATGAGGTCACATCGCTGGCGATTAGTCCCACAGGTGGTCGCCATGTCGCTACCGGTGGTGCATCGATGGTTTCAAGTGGTCGACCTGGAGGTCGAATCAGCCTTCCTTAGAGTCCCAGTCAGGCAGCACGGAGGCGGCGCACATGCCAATGCCCTAATCCTCTCGGTCACACCCATTGACATCTCGTCCGCTTCGTCCTTGGTGTTTGAGTCCTAGAACACGTCGTGCAACATGCTCTTAGGGGATAGCAACTCCTGCTTCGCCGGCGGCTCGTCCAAGTCACGGGCGACGGCGATGAATGGGTGCGCCACGATCTGTGTGGCTGTGGACTAGGCACCGCCGCCTCCTCCTCCTCCCTGTCCTCTTGCCCCACCTTCTCCACCTAGTCATCTAGCTCGGCGTCGATGCTCGCCACCACCTCCCTCACCTAGTCATCCGCCTCGGCACCGATGTCCCTACAGCCGCTATAGCAGCATGGCGAAACCCTTGAGGGAACCCATTGACCAACCCAACCCAGCGATTCCTTGAACCTGCCTTGAAATCACAAAAAATCAACCCAAGCAACTCGTATACTACTACTGCGGTTTGGGTTACAAATTAACCAAAAACCAGGAAACCCGGACCATAAAAAGGCTGACTACCTATGAGGCCTCCCAAATTTGTCGCCTACCCGAATACCCCTCCACTGCCCGGAGCCGGATTCAGTGACTTAGCTTCTCCAAGTCATAATGTAACATACCTTCTTATATCTGCCATTCAATGTGAATCCAAGGGCTGACAATGCTCGTAGGTGATCCAGGCCTAAAGACTACTTTTTTTAGGAGCACGCGGAGCCTCCTCGGCAAAGCACATGGATGGATGCGTTTTCCCGTGGCCGCGTGACTCCGCTCTCCCATCGCCGGGGCCCTTCCACGCCATGCCCTTCCGCTCTCCCGCCACCACAGCTCTTCCACGTCGTGCCACTCCGATCTCCTACCGCCGTAGCTCTCATGTGCTATGCCACGCCACGCCAGACCTCAGGCGCCGCCCTGGCCCAGCCATCGCGACACGCCTCGTTGCCCTCCCGCGTCGTGTTGCCCTGAGCCTAAGCAGGTTGACACTCGTGGAGGAGCTCTCTAGTGCCGTGCTGCCCCCGCCGAGGAGAAGGTCGAACTCGTGCTGCTGCTTGGGCCCCATCGTGGAGGAGGGTTCAGAGGTCGGCCTTTTCAGTAAGCTTCTCTTATTTCGATGACTTTCACAAATTAAATTTTAGTCGAACAATGCTTATGAATTTTAGATTCAGGGAACCAATTTTAGGTTAAATTGTTCGATTTAGTGATAGGATTATCATCTGCTATAGTTTTATATGCAGTTAATATTTTCATACACACTGTTATGGTATTGTTTGGGTTACAAAATTAGTTAATGTTTGGATTCTAGAACACAACTTTTGTGCAATTGCGAGTGCTGTGGAAAGGAATAGCATAATTCATCCAGGAGACACCAAAAGTTGGTTTTAGGTTTAGAAATCCAGAGGAGGCCTGGCAATACTGGGTGGCATATGGTGGTCGTATGGGCTTTGATGTGAGGAAAAGGTATACAAATGTGAGCAGCTATGATCGTAAGGTGACTTCATGCAGATATGTTTGTTCCAATGAGGGCCATCGAAGGAAAGGACTAACAGACCATGTGACAAAGTGTTTTAGAGCTGAAACAAGAACTGATTGCGAAGCTCGAATGACTCTCACATTAGATCGAGGGGAAGATAATTATGAAGTCACTGATGTTGTGCTTGAACACAATCACCTTTTTCACTTGCCAGAAACTCACCACTTGATGGCATCGCAAAGAAAAATTTCAGACTTACAAGCATTTGAAATTGAAACTGCTGATGATTCTGGAATTAGGCCAAAAGTTGCACATGAGTTGGCTAGTTGTCAAGTTGGTGGACAGCTTAACCTCAGCTACACTTGTCGTGATCGCAAAAATTATTTGCAAAGCAAATGACAGAGGGAGTTGGCTTTTGGGTAGGCTGGTAGTATGCTGAAGTATTTTCATGACAAAATCTCTGAGAACCCATCATTCCAATATGCTTTGCAGCTTGATTGTGAGGAGCATATAACCAACATATTCTGGGCTGATGCAAAAATGATCCTTGACTATGCACATTTTGGTGACGTAGTGACATTTGACACTACATTTGGCACAAACAAAGAGTATAGGCCATTTGGTGTTTTTCTTGGGCTCAACCAGTTTAGAGAAACCATTATTTTTGGTGCTGCAATACTCTTTGATGAAATAGAAGACTCTTTTACATGGCTCTTTGAGACTTTTGTAGCTGCACATAATGGAAAACAGCCTAGAACTATTTATATAGATCAAGATGCAGCTATGGGAAAGGCTATAAAATGTGTTCACAGAGTCATACCATGGTTTGTGCACCTTTCACATAATGCAGAATGCTGTCAAATATTTGTCTGCAGCAAAGGGCGAAGATGATGGTGAAGAGGAAGATGAAGAATCTCATATTCTCTCTGATTTTAGTGCTTGTATGTATGGCTATGAGGACAAGGCAGAATTTCAAGAAGCATTTGACAATATGCGATCTAAAGTGCGTAAGCAAACTTGGTTAGATAGTATCTACAAGGTGAGAGAAAAGTGGGCTGAATGTTACATGAGAGATGTCTTTAGTTTGGGGGTGAGAAGTACACAACTAAGTGAGAGCTTCAATAATTCATTGAAGAACCATTTGAAATCAGATTTTGATATTGTTAGATTTTTGAAGCACTTTGAGAGAAGAGTGGAAGAAAAAAGAGATAAGGAATTGGAATCTGAATTTGAAGCAAGAAAAAAGATACCAAGAATGCGAATGTGCACACCTATGTTGGTGCAAGCAAGCAAAGTGTACACTCCTGTTATATTTGAAGCTTTCCAGAGTGAATATGAAAGATCCATGGCTGCATGCTCTAGGCTGTTGTAACACCTCGGGTGTTAGCCTTGCATAACTTGACTTGCATAACATGGGCATGAGCATCAAGCATTCATAAATCATCATTTACATTGGAAACATCTGATCGAAACATATGAAACATTGCTTGTTATTTCATGTTCCTTGTAACATATGCATATGATCATGTGCAAATAAATGCTAGTGTGTAATGTTGGTCACTATAACACCTTAGCTACACTTAGATTAACAAAAGGAACCTTGTTCATGAAGGCCACATTTCATGATCAAGCACTTAAGCGATATTTCATGTGTTGACCTGAATAGCTATATGAGTGACCACTGCATAAAATGATTGTGTGACCTTATGAATTGCTTAAACATGTTTAGAATATCATCATGAACAACTTTGGTATTTAGTGCTAGGGCTAGTTTGGTCATTTAGCCATAGTTTGAGTATGAATCATGATTTCAATGTGACATGTTTGACTAAGGTTGAACTAGGTGTTAGGGACCTTGCATGGAGGAGTTCACTAAAGCAAAGTTGTAGTGTTTGACATAAGGAACAACTTTTATTTTTATGACATGGACTGATTTAGCTTCTAACATGCTTGAATGGGTCCCACAAAAACCAGCAAATCCAGCCTTCAACACTTAGGAAATTTTTTTCGAAGTATTTGATCAACTGGCCGACTGACAGCCAAGGTTGGGCACGAGATTACTCCATATCTATTGCGAATTAGAGCTCGATCATTGAACAACAATTGAAGCTGGTACATAGGGCTATAAATTTCGTTTAGACGTCTTATGCTTTGGAGCGACGGATTAGCGGGAAAATCAGCGGCAAATCTCGTCGTCAGGCTCGGCCATCACGTTCTGACGTAACTGAATCGCAAATGAACATGGCCGACCGGTTTCAGGCTTTGTGCGCCGCGTGTCCCCGGCGGCGGCCGCGCGTCGCCAGCGCCCTGACCGCGCAGGCCACGCCGCGCCTGGGTGCGGCCTTAACCCCGCCAGCGTCCGCCCGAGTCGCCCCGCGCTTCATTTCCATTTTCTGCTCCGTCTTCCTCGCCGCAGCGACAGCCGAGCTCGGCCCGCACCTCCGCCGTCGCCATAGCCGTCACCAGCTCATCCTCGCTGCTCCTTCGCCACCGCAATAGCACTACCGTCTCCCCAGCACCCCGTAGCTCCTTCTAGTGCCCGCCATTCGCGTTCGGTAAGCTCCAGCCGCGTGCACAGGCTCGCCGGAGTTCCGCCGTGAGCCCCGTCGTCATGGCCACGCCGCCACAGCCCTCCTCCCGCTCCGTTAGCTAGCGAGCTAGGTCCGCCGTAGTACCCTGGTGCTCGTCCGAGCCTTAGATCGAGCCACCGAGGTCGTCACCGGCGTTTTGCCGTGGTCCAGCTCCGCCGCCCCGCCATGGCCGCCGCCGTAGCCGCTAGCTCCGATGAGAAGGCCACCCAAGTAGCTCAATCGCTCCGCTAAGTCGAGTAGGTCATCGTGTGATGATGTCACCGCCGGCGAACTCACCATCGACGAGCCGTGGCCGCGCGAGCTTGCTCAGCGCCGCCGGCTCTGTTTTTACGTCACTGACGCGTGGGTCCCGCGTGTCAGCGACTCAATATTTCAAATCCAGTTCAGTTTGAATGCAGTTTCACATGTGTTTTGTTATTTTTGTATCTTTAGTTTGGTAGCTCCTAAAATTGTGAAATAAATATTATTGTGTTGCTTAGGAAGTGTAGTATTTAAGAAAAATATGTTCTTGGTTTCAACAGTAGAAATTTCAGGAGATTTAAATAGGGATTTCAAATGTGCTTTTGAATGCATTCAAATTTGTTTATTTTATATCTAGAGTTCCTGTGCTCCAAAAATTATGAAATTTTTGTGGTAGGCTATTCTTGTTATACATGAGCTTGGATAAAAATTTGAGGACCAGTGCATGTGTAGATCTATAGTTATAGATTTTTCTTTTATAAATAGTTAATCCTTGCATGAATTTTTATAAATTAATTATAAGTCCAAAATTCATGAGATTTATTGGAGATGATACTAGTACCATATGGATGTTAAGAAAAATAAGAAATCTGTTGCTTGACACTTTTCAATAGGATTTTCCATTTATGCTATTTCAAGCCTTGCTTCCTTATCATTTTTGTATAGGATGCTCTACTTAGTAAAATGACATGAAATTTTTATAGTAGTCCTTTGATAGCATTAGTAAGGCTCTGTAAATTTTTGAGAATTTATTAAGCACATCTGTTATATATTTATTATTTAACCTAGATATCTAAATAAAATGATAAAGGCAATTTAATAAATAGTTTGGGCTTTGCCATTATATTATCTTAACTATGTTTGGTATGCTTAAACTGTTGGTAGGTTCTAGGTTGTCAAATTGTGAATGATTACATAAAGTAGAGGTGCTATTACTTTATATTGCATGTTAAATCATTTCCGGACTGATTCTAGAGTATGAGGAGTTACATGTTGAAACTGATGTAGACTGTAAAAATGGTTAATAACAAGGTTGTAGAAAATTTGATAAGCTTTCCAGAAAGTCTAGGATCACTAGATTTGGAATTGCAGAACTCCAGTTATGAGTGAAACAAGTAGATACTGTTTATGGCATAGTCGATGCTTTGTAGAAGTAGTTAAGTAGTAAGCGAGAAGAGATATGCACCTACTCAAACAACGTGATGCACTTGTTAACATATATGCATTCGTAATACTTATACCATACTCATGCATCTAGGATCGGAGGAAGAGATCACGTTGCTGGAATTCGAAGAAGCAGAGGAAGGGAACCCGCAGCAGGATCCGCAAGCCGCAGCTCCCGAAGGCGTGGAGCAGAACCCTGAAGAGCTTCCGGAGTGCCCTGACCACCGTCCTACTTCCTTTCTACGAGGCAAGCCCCGGAGCATTATAAGTCTCCCAGTAATTTACAAATGTTTAATTACATACTTATGATTGATGCATTAGGTTATAAGAGTTGAATGAAACCACTTGATGCATGTACATTCCTTGTCCAGATATTACACCTTTAACCGGTATAGGTCCAGGATCGAATATATGCTTAGCCATGCTTAGACCGGTAGAAGTCGGGTGATTTCCTGTCACCTGCGAGATATAGGTGGATACCGGAGCACGATTGGTCATAATCGTCAGTGTGGAAAAGAACCATGGTTAATGTAAATGGAGACCGGGCGGGATACTGATAGAAAAGCAACAAGGCATGGAGGTCTTGGGTGTGGATCTATCCCCGTCTGTGTCGATCAAGGACCGTACCGTTGTTGGAACTTCTGACAAGATTGAACGCATGCCTCTCACTTAGCTGGCCGGATAACTCGTTCCGACCGCGAAGCCGAGTAATTCAACTCAGGCCGGGAATCGTTCTGTTGTGCGCTCTTTCCGGGGAACGATCAGACTGAGCCCAAGGGTAGGATTGGCCTGAGCATCCTGGCATCTGGTGTTCCAGATTGTGCGGCACAGTACGAACCCGCGAAATGTGTACCGGAGTTGTACCAAAGGTGACCTAAGACTATCGTGGCTGGTAGATCTGGGTTTGTGTTAGGAATAAATTCCCAGCTGGTAGAAATCGATTCGAATCGCCGTCTCTCCCGGATAGTGAGAAACTTGGCTAGCTCCAACATCGTAGTAACTGTGTTATGAAACATGATGGTTCGGATGAATATGGAATTACAATACCTGCTATGGTTACTATTGTATGATTCTAAATAATATACTACATGTTTGGCATAGGGTAGTTGCTAATCTAGAAATGGATAGTTATAATTAACTTGGTAAAGGAATCACAAGTGTACAAAGATTAATCGCCGTTTTCGCAAAACTGTTGTCAAGTTACGTCCACTTATACAGCCTTGCATGATCCTTGGAGTCATTTTATTTCTGGTTCATGACGGGTAAGTCTAGCTGAGTACCTTCTCGTACTCAGGGTTTATTTTCCCATTGTTGCAGATGGCACTGTGTATCATGGTTATTGCAAGAGTTGCTTCTATCCCGCTGTGGATGAGGAGTAAGCCTTGGGCAGGCTTCCTTAGTAATTCCTATCTTTGCTTTTGTGGATCGTGATCTGTTTTGGCACTGTATCAAACTATGTTGGAAACTTTATCTTTGAACTTATTTGCTTCCGCTTAATTTATCAAACTCGGTTTGTAATAACTTTCTATTCGTACTCTGATGATGAAACGTATCTGTGAACTTTATGTAATATGTGGCATGTATGTTGAATCCTGTACGATCTTGGTTGTTGTAAATCGTTTATCGAGACCCGTCGTGGTACTCGACGGACTACCGGGTTTATATGGGTTCAAGTATGACAGTGCGACCGCTTGCGGATTGCCATTGTACTTGTATTCTTATAAATTGGTCGGTTCTGCGACAGCTGGTATCAGAGCAAGATTCAACGTTAATTGTCACAAGTGTATTTAAAACAAAAGTTTTTGTTTTCCAAAAACCCTTCTCTAGCAACTAATAGTCAAATAATAGATATTTGAAATCTAAAGTGTGCCATTGATCACTTTCCTTATGCCCAAATTAAGGACTATTAGGTGTCTATTTAAGTACTAACATGGGGGTTTTTACTTCGTCGTCCATACGGCGTGCTATAGTATGGATGCCATTCACTTGAGTGGTAATGTATGGATCAAATGCCTCTACGCCAAGGTAAGATGAGAGTATGACCGTAAGATGTGAGCGTGCGGTCGGGAAGAGTTAGCTTTGGTACGACTATGTATACATGATTGCATGTGTATACGGTACGTATTTAATTGTGGGTTTAAATTCTTGTCGGGTAGATTGATATGGAAGTATATGTATGGGTATACATATATGGAAGTATTTACAATTACATTCTGCATATTCATTATGGGTTTAGGGCTGAAATGAAATTTTATGCAGGTACACTAACAACGAAACGTGTAGCTCGACTAGTTACGCTATTTATGAGAGAACGTATGTATGCCACCGTGTCTACCGTTAGAAACAAATTTTTCCTAAGTTTGTGAGGACGTACGGCACGAGCATGCATCATGTTAAAATACCATTCACCTAATTACATTTGTTCCTCCCCTTATAAAATTCTTACTCGGTTATGTAACTCTTATCCATTACGGCATTGTCTCACCAAGGGGTACATGTTAATGGTGCAGATGGCACGCACCAAGCAGACTGCTCGCAAGTCCACCGGAGGAAGAGCTCCTAGCCGTCAGCTTGCTCCACGTACCCGTCAACGTCACACGTTCCTTGGAGAGTTTGGGATGCCTACACTTTTGTGGAGAGTGCTCAGCTATGTAGGTTATCCTGATGGAATGGAACCCCGCTACTTCTGGGCGAATGAGCGGTTGGGAGAAGGTCTCTTAGTTACTGTGGAGGCCGTTGTTCGTCCCCGAGGTGACGATTCAGAGTGGACAGGCTGGTGCTATGAGTCGACTGGCAGGACTGCTGAAGAAGCAGCTGGTAGGGCAGCTTTTGGGATCTTGAGGAATATCATGGATCGTTTTCCTCAGGAGCTAGCAGCCGCTTTGGTTGGAGTCTTTCCAAGAGGTAATCCCTCCACTGACTCATGGCAGCAGGCAAGAGGAAGATCTTTAGAAATTGGTGCAGCAGAAAGGCAGAACAGCGATAACCCTGCAATGAGTGCCATGTTCGCAGTGATGAGAGTGTTGGATGGAGTTGAAGGTAGCCTCAGACGTGTGTCTGGTGCTCTTGGTCATGCCCACGAGGACCGCCGTCAGCTTCAGAGGGAGCACGACGCCGAGATTGAGAGGCTCACTGAAGAGATGACTCGGTTAACTCACCAGCGGAATGCAGCTTGGTCTAGGGAAGATGTCCTGAGGGCTCGACAGTTTGAGCTGGGACAGCAGCTGGCCAATGCGGAAGAATACAACGATAATCTGCATGAAGAGGTTCATCTACTGCACAATCAGCTCCACCCTTATGTCCCACCTGGAGCCGCAGAAATGGATCTAGAGGGATACGAGGAAGAAGAAGAAGAAGTGGCACCTGAAGAAGAAATAGAACCTGGGGAAGGAGATGACTCTGCGTCTGACCTCAATAGTGATCATGATGAGGATTAGATTGCTTAGCGTGTAGTGGGAAGACTAATGTATCACCTCTATTTATGTAATGGACCTGTAGTTCCAAGTTGGCACTAGTAACCAGACTATCATGTAATGTTGATCGCACGTTTGGATGAACGTCAATGCAATTCCTGTACTTTGTCGTGAACCACACTTTAAAATTGCATGCGTTATGAGCACGATAAGTGGTCAAATTGGTGATGTCATGTTGCGAGAAAGAATTATTATGCCTCTGTTTTTATTGTGATTTTGAGAATTTTCTCCAGTAATTTCAGTTTGGCATGAGTATCTAATTCATCTGCAATCTCTTGGCATCAACCAATAATCACTTATTGTTGCAACTTCGCAGATGACGCGTACCCGTGCAGGAGCTAGTAGCAGCCAGGATGGCAACCATGATGACTTGCCACCCCCACCCCCACCGTCTGCTCAGGAGTTCTTTGCCCAGTTCCTGGGTAGCCAGAGGACAATGGAAGAAGCTTTGCGCCTCATCGCGCAAAACACTGCTCGAGGCCACCCACAGCAACCAGGGGCCGAGCCAAATCAGCACAGTTCATTCAAGGAGTTTCTGGACACGAAGCCGCCAATCTTCAAGGTGGCTGAGGAACCACTGCAGGCCGATGAGTGGCTGAATACCATCGAGCAGAAATTTCGTCTGCTAAGGGTCACAGAGCACCTGAAAGCAGAATATGCTTCTCACCAATTACAAGGACCAGCAGGAATCTGGTGGACGCACTTTCTGTCGTCTCTGCCTGCTAATGCGAGAGTGACCTGGGATCAATTCAAGTTGGCTTTCAGGGGACACCATATTCCCCCAGGCCTAATGCGCATGAAAGCAGCAGAATTTATGAGGCTCACTCAGGGAACCAAGTCACTCACAGAATATATGCACGCATTCAACAACTTGTCAAGATATGCTCCAAGTTTCGTGGATACTGAAGAGAAAAAGATTGAGAGTTTCAAGCGAGGGTTGGGTACCAAATTAATGAAGACGATGGCAAATTCTCGATGTGCCACGTACAATGAGTTTATTAGCGATGCCTTGACCCAAGAAAACCACAACAACATGCATGCAGTTGCTAAAGGTCGCAAGAGGGCCTATGAGGCCGGTGCATCCGGATCTTTCCAGTCAAAAGCGCCTATCGCAGCTAGGCCACAATTCCGTCCACCTGCACCTAAGTTCAGGCCTCCACCACCGAAAGCTCAGAATAACAGGCCACAGAAACCATTTCGTAAGGCGTTCACTATTGCCTTACCAAAAGGGAATGGTAATCAGGACAGCTCCGCCGGATTCAGAAGCAATCAACCTTGTTTCAACTGCAACCAACTGGGTCATTGGTCCAAGGAGTGCCCCCACCCCAAGAGGAATGGCAACCCAAATCAGAACAATCAGAGGCAGGTGAATGCCAGGGCACGTCAGGGACAAGTGCATTATACTGCTGTGGAGGAGGTGCCCGCCGGAGAAGTTGTCACGGCTGGTATGTTTCTTGTCAACAAGCACCCCGCTGTTGTTTTATTTGATTCAGGAGCTTCTCATTCATTCATGAGTCAAGCATTTGCATCTAGACATGATCAAGAAATAATAGAAGTAAGTAAAGGGGGTTTTAACATAAGTTCAGCAGGGGGAACAGTTACTACCAAAAAGATAGTCAAAAATGTACTCATCTTGATACAAGGGAGGGAGTACACAACAGATTTGATAATATTGCCGGGGTTGTCGATAAGTGTAATCTTAGGCATGAATTGGATGAAGTATCATGGTGCTCTTATTGACACTAGCACCCGTACCATTATGTTGAGAGAACCCACGGGAGGGAATGCTTTTCTAGTTCCACTCTCCCGCGAATTCGAACCCCAACATCTAGCCTGTGCTATCCAAGCCACCACCATATGTGATATTCCCGTGGTTTGTGAGTTTCCGGATGTATTTCCAGAGGAATTACCAGGTCTACCACCGGATAGGGACGTGGAATTTAAGATTGAATTAGTGCCAGGTACCGCACCCATATCCAGAAGGCCCTATAGGATGCCACCCAATGAGTTAGCAGAACTTAAGGTTCAATTGCAAGATCTATTGGACAAAGGTCTTATCCAACCTAGCTCATCTCCGTGGGGATGTCCAGCACTGTTTGTGAAAAAGAAGGATAAGTCACTGAGGATGTGTGTTGATTACAGACCGCTCAATGCTGTGACCATCAAGAACAAATATCCGTTACCCCGCATCGACATCTTGTTCGATCAGCTAGCAAAGGCAAAAGTATTCTCCAAAATTGACTTAAGATCAGGTTACCATCAGATAAAGATCAGACCGGAGGATATACCCAAAACTGCTTTCTCTACTAGGTACGGCTTATACGAGTATTTGGTTATGTCATTCGGACTAACAAATGCTCCAGCCTATTTCATGTACCTAATGAACTCGGTATTCATGCCCGAACTGGATAAGTTCGTGGTCGTGTTTATCGATGACATATTGATTTATTCAGAAAGTGAGTCAGATCACGAAGAGCATCTGAGGATTGTCCTATCCAGACTGAGGGAGCATAAGCTATATGCCAAGTTTAGCAAATGTGAATTTTGGATGAGCAAAGTACCATTTTTAGGTCACATTTTATCGAGAGATGGAATCTCAGTAGACCCATCCAAAGTACAAGAGGTCATGGATTGGAAAGCCCCAACTTCGGTGCATGAAGTTCGGAGTTTTCTAGGGTTAGCAGGATACTATCGCCGATTTATTCCAGATTTCTCAAAGATAGCTAAGCCTATGACCAGACTACTTCAGAAAGATGAGAAGTACAAATGGACACCAGAATGTGAAACAGCTTTTCACACCCTCAGAACTTTGTTGACTACCGCACCAGTGCTAGCACAACCAGACATTGAGAAGCCTTTTGATGTATTTTGTGATGCATCAGGAATAGGTTTGGGATGTGTACTTATGCAAGAAGGGAGAGTAATTGCATATGCCTCTCGGCAACTGAGAAAACATGAAGTCAACTACCCTACACATGATTTGGAACTTGCAGCCGTTGTCCATGCATTGAAGATATGGAGACATTACTTGTTGGGCAATGTATGTCATATCTATACTGACCATAAAAGCCTCAAGTATATCTTTACCCAGCCAGAACTGAACATGAGACAACGTAGATGGTTGGAATTGATTAAGGACTATAATTTGGAAGTGCATTACCATCCAGGTAAAGCTAATGTAGTAGCCGATGCACTTAGTCGAAAGTCCCATTGCAACACAGTGGAAGCGCTATTGGAAGATGGATTCAACTTGCTACATCCTGCTGTACTACACAATATTACAATCAGTTGTTCGCTTGAGGGCAAAATCATAGAGCTACAGCAGACTGATGTAGGAATAAGTCACATCAAGAGAAAAATGCAAGAGCAAGAGACCAAACATTTTAGGTTGGACGAAAGAGGTGTATTATGGTTTGAGGACCGACTAGTGGTGCCAAAAGACCGTGAGCTAAGGAATCAAATTCTAGAAGAAGCTCACTCGTCCAAATTGTCTATCCACCCGGGTAGTAGTAAAATGTATCAAGATTTGAAAACTCATTTTTGGTGGACTAAGATGAAGAAAGAGATCGCAGCCTATGTTGCTAGGTGTGATAACTGCAGTAGAGTGAAAGCCGTCCATTTGAAAACCGCTGGATTACTTCAACCATTGCCTATTCCAGGATGGAAATGGGAGGAAATCAGCATGGACTTTATCACAGGCCTTCCAACAACGCCCCAAGGTCACGATTCAATCTGGGTCATTATTGATCGTCTCACCAAGTCAGCACATTTTGTACCAGTTCACACAACATATCACGCAGGTAAATACTCTGAGTTATATGTTTCCCAGATCGTGAAATTGCATGGAGTACCCAGGACCATAATCTCAGATAGAGGACCACAGTTCATAGCTCGTTTCTGGGAGCACTTACACCAAGCTTTGGGAACCAAGCTAATCAGAAGCTCAGCTTATCATCCGCAAACTTCAGGACAGACAGAGAGAGTAAACCAAATCCTAGAAGATTTACTTAGAGCGTGTGTTATATCTTCAAAAGGTTCATGGGAGAAATGGTTACCTTTAGCGGAATTCTCCTATAACAACAGTTATCAAGCGAGTATCAAAATGGCTCCATTTGAAGCCTTGTATGGCAGAAAGTGCAGAACTCCATTGAATTGGATTGAGCCCGGTGAAAGGAGATATTTTGGGATTGATTTTGTCAATGAAGCCGAAGAACAAGTACGTATCATCCAACAACACATGAAAGCAGCTCAATCAAGACAGAAAAGTTATGCCGATAGAAGAAGAAGACCACTAACTTTTGAAGTAGGTGACTATGTGTACTTGAGAGTATCACCCATGAAAGGTGTGAAGAGATTTGGGATGAAAAAGAAGCTTTCACCAAGATATGTAGGGCCATACAAAATTTTGGAACGAAAAGGAAATGTTGCGTACAAGCTACAACTCCCACCAGAGATGAGTGCAATCTTTGATGTGTTCCATGTTTCGCAGCTAAAGAAATGTCTTCGAGTACCGGAAGAAGCTATTGCACCCACCAACGTGCAACTTCAATCGGATTTGACCTATGAAGAAAAGCCAATTCGAGTATTAGAAGAGATGGAGAGAGTAACAAGAAGTAAGATCATTAAGTTTTATAAGGTGGTGTGGAACAATCATAGTGAACAAGATGCTACATGGGAAAGAGAAGATTATCTGCAAGAAGTTTATCCCGCCTTTTTCCAAGAATGGTAGGTCTTGCAAATCTCGGGACGAGATTTTTATAAGGGGGAGGGGCTGTAACACCTCGGGTGTTAGCCTTGCATAACTTGACTTGCATAACATGGGCATGAGCATCAAGCATTCATAAATCATCATTTACATTGGAAACATCTGATCGAAACATATGAAACATTGCTTGTTATTTCATGTTCCTTGTAACATATGCATATGATCATGTGCAAATAAATGCTAGTGTGTAATGTTGGTCACTATAACACCTTAGCTACACTTAGATTAACAAAAGGAACCTTGTTCATGAAGGCCACATTTCATGATCAAGCACTTAAGCGATATTTCATGTGTTGACCTGAATAGCTATATGAGTGACCACTGCATAAAATGATTGTGTGACCTTATGAATTGCTTAAACATGTTTAGAATATCATCATGAACAACTTTGGTATTTAGTGCTAGGGCTAGTTTGGTCATTTAGCCATAGTTTGAGTATGAATCATGATTTCAATGTGACATGTTTGACTAAGGTTGAACTAGGTGTTAGGGACCTTGCATGGAGGAGTTCACTAAAGCAAAGTTGTAGTGTTTGACATAAGGAACAACTTTTATTTTATGACATGGACTGATTTAGCTTCTAACATGCTTGAATGGGTCCCACAAAAACCAGCAAATCCAGCCTTCAACACTTAGGAAATTTTTTTCGAAGTATTTGATCAACTGGCCGACTGACAGCCAAGGTTGGGCACGAGATTACTCCGTATCTATTGCGAATTAGAGCTCGATCATTGAACAACAATTGAAGCTGGTACATAGGGCTATAAATTTCGTTTAGACGTCTTATGCTTTGGAGCGACGGATTAGCGGGAAAATCAGCGGCAAATCTCGTCGTCAGGCTCGGCCATCACGTTCTGACGTAACTGAATCGCAAATGAACATGGCCGACCGGTTTCAGGCTTTGTGCGCCGCGTGTCCCCGGCGGCGGCCACGCGTCGCCAGCGCCCTGACCGCGCAGGCCACGCCGCGCCTGGGTGCGGCCTTAACCCCGCCAGCGTCCGCCCGAGTCGCCCCGCGCTTCATTTCCATTTTCTGCTCCGTCTTCCTCGCTGCAGCGACAGCCGAGCTCGGCCCGCACCTCCGCCGTCGCCATAGCCGTCACCAGCTCGTCCTCGCTGCTCCTTCGCCACCGCAATAGCACTACCGTCTCCCCAGCACCCCGTAGCTCCTTCTAGTGCCCGCCATTCGCGTTCGGTAAGCTCCAGCCGCGTGCACAGGCTCGCCGGAGTTCCGCCGTGAGCCCCATCGTCATGGCCACGCCACCACAGCCCTCCTCCCGCTCCGTTAGCTAGCGAGCTAGGTCCGCCGTAGTACCCTGGTGCTCGTCCGAGCCTTAGATCGAGCCACCGAGGTCGTCACCGGCGTTTTGCCGTGGTCCAGCTCCGCCGCCCCGCCATGGCCGCCGCCGTAGCCGCTAGCTCCGATGAGAAGGCCACCCAAGTAGCTCAATCGCTCCGCTAAGTCGAGTAGGTCATCGTGTGATGATGTCACCGCCGGCGAACTCGCCGTCGACGAGCCGTGGCCGCGCGAGCTTGCTCAGCGCCGCCGGCTCTGTTTTTACGTCACTGACGCGTGGGTCCCGCGTGTCAGCGACTCAATATTTCAAATCCAGTTCAGTTTGAATGCAGTTTCACATGTGTTTTGTTATTTTTGTATCTTTAGTTTGGTAGCTCCTAAAATTGTGAAATAAATATTATTGTGTTGCTTAGGAAGTGTAGTATTTAAGAAAAATATGTTCTTGGTTTCAACAGTAGAAATTTCAGGAGATTTAAATAGGGATTTCAAATGTGCTTTTGAATGCATTCAAATTTGTTTATTTTATATCTAGAGTTCCTGTGCTCCAAAAATTATGAAATTTTTGTGGTAGGCTATTCTTGTTATACATGAGCTTGGATAAAAATTTGAGGACCAGTGCATGTGTAGATCTATAGTTATAGATTTTTCTTTTATAAATAGTTAATCCTTGCATGAATTTTTATAAATTAATTATAAGTCCAAAATTCATGAGATTTATTGGAGATGATACTAGTACCATATGGATGTTAAGAAAAATAAGAAATCTGTTGCTTGACACTTTTCAATAGGATTTTCCATTTATGCTATTTCAAGCCTTGCTTCCTTATCATTTTTGTATAGGATGCTCTACTTAGTAAAATGACATGAAATTTTTATAGTAGTCCTTTGATAGCATTAGTAAGGCTCTGTAAATTTTTGAGAATTTATTAAGCACATCTGTTATATATTTATTATTTAACCTAGATATCTAAATAAAATGATAAAGGCAATTTAATAAATAGTTTGGGCTTTGCCATTATATTATCTTAACTATGTTTGGTATGCTTAAACTGTTGGTAGGTTCTAGGTTGTCAAATTGTGAATGATTACATAAAGTAGAGGTGCTATTACTTTATATTGCATGTTAAATCATTTCCGGACTGATTCTAGAGTATGAGGAGTTACATGTTGAAACTGATGTAGACTGTAAAAATGGTTAATAACAAGGTTGTAGAAAATTTGATAAGCTTTCCAGAAAGTCTAGGATCACTAGATTTGGAATTGCAGAACTCCAGTTATGAGTGAAACAAGTAGATACTGTTTATGGCATAGTCGATGCTTTGTAGAAGTAGTTAAGTAGTAAGCGAGAAGAGATATGCACCTACTCAAACAACGTGATGCACTTGTTAACATATATGCATTCGTAATACTTATACCATACTCATGCATCTAGGATCGGAGGAAGAGATCACGTTGCTGGAATTCGAAGAAGCAGAGGAAGGGAACCCGCAGCAGGATCCGCAAGCCGCAGCTCCCGAAGGCGTGGAGCAGAACCCTGAAGAGCTTCCGGAGTGCCCTGACCACCGTCCTACTTCCTTTCTACGAGGCAAGCCCCGGAGCATTATAAGTCTCCCAGTAATTTACAAATGTTTAATTACATACTTATGATTGATGCATTAGGTTATAAGAGTTGAATGAAACCACTTGATGCATGTACATTCCTTGTCCAGATATTACACCTTTAACCGGTATAGGTCCAGGATCGAATATATGCTTAGCCATGCTTAGACCGGTAGAAGTCGGGTGATTTCCTGTCACCTGCGAGATATAGGTGGATACCGGAGCACGATTGGTCATAATCGTCAGTGTGGAAAAGAACCATGGTTAATGTAAATGGAGACCGGGCGGGATACTGATAGAAAAGCAACAAGGCATGGAGGTCTTGGGTGTGGATCTATCCCCGTCTGTGTCGATCAAGGACCGTACCGTTGTTGGAACTTCTGACAAGATTGAACGCATGCCTCTCACTTAGCTGGCCGGATAACTCGTTCCGACCGCGAAGCCGAGTAATTCAACTCAGGCCGGGAATCGTTCTGTTGTGCGCTCTTTCCGGGGAACGATCAGACTGAGCCCAAGGGCAGGATTGGTCTGAGCATCCTGGCATCTGGTGTTCTAGATTGTGCGGCGCAGTACGAACCCGCGAAATGTGTACCGGAGTTGTACCAAAGGTGACCTAAGACTATCGTGGCTGGTAGATCTGGGTTTGTGTTAGGAATAAATTCCCAGCTGGTAGAAATCGATTCGAATCGCCGTCTCTCCCGGATAGTGAGAAACTTGGCTAGCTCCAACATCGTAGTAACTGTGTTATGAAACATGATGGTTCGGATGAATATGGAATTACAATACCTGCTATGGTTACTATTGTATGATTCTAAATAATATACTACATGTTTGGCATAGGGTAGTTGCTAATCTAGAAATGGATAGTTATAATTAACTTGGTAAAGGAATCACAAGTGTACAAAGATTAATCGCCGTTTTCGCAAAACTGTTGTCAAGTTACGTCCACTTATACAGCCTTGCATGATCCTTGGAGTCATTTTATTTCTGGTTCATGACGGGTAAGTCTAGCTGAGTACCTTCTCGTACTCAGGGTTTATTTTCCCATTGTTGCAGATGGCACTGTGTATCATGGTTATTGCAAGAGTTGCTTCTATCCCGCTGTGGATGAGGAGTAAGCCTTGGGCAGGCTTCCTTAGTAATTCCTATCTTTGCTTTTGTGGATCGTGATCTGGTTTGGCACTGTATCAAACTATGTTGGAAACTTTATCTTTGAACTTATTTGCTTCCGCTTAATTTATCAAACTCGGTTTGTAATAACTTTCTATTCGTACTCTGATGATGAAACGTATCTGTGAACTTTATGTAATATGTGGCATGTATGTTGAATCCTGTACGATCTTGGTTGTTGTAAATCGTTTATCGAGACCCGTCGTGGTACTCGACGGACTACCGGGTTTATATGGGTTCAAGTATGACAGTGCGACCGCTTGCGGATTGCCATTGTACTTGTATTCTTATAAATTGGTCGGTTCTGCGACAGCTGTTGGGTAGAGATAACATATACGGTGTTTCTATTGGTAATTTAAGTAGTGATATAAGTTTTGAGGAAGAGCGGATAGTGACAGGTGATCCTTTCAACCAAACAACTTCATGTAGTTGTGGAATGTTCAATAGGACAGGAATATTGTGCGCACATGGCTTGAAAGTTCTTGATTTAATGAATGTAAAAATATTGACAACACATTATGTTTTAAAGAGATGGACTAGAGAAGCACGCAATGGAAGTATACAAGATAGGCAAGGAAGAAAAGTTTTAGAAAATCCAAGACATGAAGCTCAACTCAATTACAAGTGTTTGTCTTATAAATTTCTGAACTTGACATACAAAGCAGCTAGCTCTCTAGAATGTTGTTTGCTACTATACAATGCATTGGATTGCCTTGGTACACAGCTGGAGGAAAAACTAAATATTTCTTCTAGTGTGATGAATGAAAAATCATGTAATGACCAAGAAAATGTTGAGCCAAATGTGCAACAAAGAGATGACTTGCTTAGTGCTGCACAATTGAAGAAAAAGGACATTCAGTCCAAAAACTCAAGGCGAAAGAGAACTTGGATCGATAAGTTATATAAGGTGAGGCGCAAGTCGACTAAATCTTCTGTGGCAACAAAGAAGACAGCAAAGGTGTGTTGCAGCTACAATTTTAACATTTCTATATGTACTGCAATCTATAAACTAAGTAGTTGACATCTCTATATGTTGCTTTTTTTAGATCAATCTCTATATGTTGCTGTTATCCTAAACTAATTATATGTGCTTCATTGACAGCAGCAAAAGAAAAAAGGTGGTATAGAGCCTCAAGTAGAACTGGAACATGATGGCAACAACAAAGAAGTTGAGCTTCAAGAGTACGTTGTTATTGGGAATTTTACCCAGCTCATAACAACTCCAACTTTGGCAAATGTGGAGCTTCCAGATCTGTTCTAGCTTCTAAAGCTAGTTAGATAGTATTTTGGACATAGTTGACTATAGTATTTTACGGGATAACTATAACATTTTGTGTAGTATGTCACAATGCCAATCAATACAAATGTAAGTAGTTCATGGTTGTTTTTAAGCACTTGATTAGCTATGCTCTTGTTGCTACTGTTAGAAAGCACCAAGCAATAGCATAATTGAATTGCTCCAGGGACTTGTTTGTCAGCCCAAGGCTAATATTTGGATAATCAGTACTCAGCGACTTCTTGTCAATTGAAGCCTAATATATTTGAATGATTTAGTGTTATGCACGTGCTCTTTTTTTTCTTGTGCTATATTTGTTAGTACTAGCGGCAGCTGGGAAGTATATCACTGATTGATTAATTCGTGATTGATTAATTTCTACTATTATTGTTGCGGAGGTCTGTCTTCACAGTTGAGAAAAAAGACTAAGTTCCGGTCCTAGATCACTTATAACCATTATCACTCTAGATTTATGCTGGACAATAGGTGGAAGAGGTATGTTACGTTGTGACTTGGACAAGCTAAGTCACTGAATCTAGCTCCCCCACTGCCCAGTCGTGTTGGGCCAAAACACAGTAACAGACTACCCAAAAATCCGCTCGTTCGTTTTTCTCCCGCAGGCGCGCGGCTTCCTCCCGTCCGCCCCCATCCCGTGGTCGCCGGCCTCCGTCCCCACCACCACCGCCGCCCCAGGCCCGTCGCCGGACCTCCCATCTGCCGGATCGGGAGGTCCTCCGCCGCGGCTGCGGCTTTCCTCCGCCGGATCCGGATCCCGCCGCTCCGTCCTCCCCCGGCGAATCCCGCCCGCCGCCCTGTCCATCGCCGGCCGGGAGGCTCCCCGACGCCCTGTTCAACGTCGGCCAAGACTCCGCCAGCCGCTCGCCCCCGTCCCCTGCACAGCCGCTGCCGACGCATCTCGGGCGCCCCACCGTCGCGTCCTCGTGGCCTCCCCGACGCCGACGTCCATTATACGCGCTCGCCGCCTTCCATCCTCCCTGACCACAAGGTATGACGCCCTACTGTGCGAAACTGCTGCTCCCATATGAAGCTGTCTGAATAATTTCATATGTGGAACCCTGATTTGTATATCATCCTTGCAGATTATTTCTTTGGTGCACTCATGATTTAGCACCAGCCACATTGTCCTCCAACTCTGGTGACATAGGCTGTTGCTAGGGTAGCAAATCAAGAGCTAAGAATGGCGGATTCAATGGTAGCGAGCTTCTGGGGGCCTGTTACATCAACGACTGAGTTGTGCGAGGAGAATTATGCACACTCATCATATATCGCAGAATTCTACAATACCATCTCTAATGTCCCATGCGTTCTTTTGGCGCTTATTGGATTAGTGAACGCTTTCCGCCAAGGTTTTGAGAAACGGTTCAGTGTCCTTCACATATCCAATATGATACTTGCTATTGGGAGTATGATTTTCCATGCCACCTTGCAACTTCTGTAAGTTTTCTCTTAAATTGAAACTTCTTTATGTTTATGTGAAATGTCACTTTTAACTTTGTGATTACTGGTAATTACTTGAGAAACTGTTATAACTAGAGCTTATTATTTTCCCAATGCACTTGATCGAGTTCAGGTCATTATGGAATGGCCTTGTGCATTGTATTCTTGTGTTGTTTGTTTGCCATGGTATACCTTCTCTTGGTGTTATAAGTTATTAATTAATTACCTATATGTTTTTCTCTACTCCCTCCGGTCACAAAAACATGTCGGTTAAGACAAGATTTGGTCAAACCTTAATAAAAATTAGAAACATGAATAATTTTTGAATTATTGAGTTTGGAAACATGTAATTCATATTAAAAAATACTCTAGAAGTCAAAGATATGCATCAAAGACCATTAGTCAATTGTGACAAGTATTTTTTGACTGGAGGGGGTATGTATGTATTAAAGTTAGAACTGTCGATACCATTTTTGGGAAAGGGCCATTGGCATAAGGCTGGAAATTATTTCTCCATCTAGCCGTTTTGCGTATAAAACTGCACAGAAGATGAGCTGTTCATCTGTTATAAAATAAAAGTGTGTTAGCCATTAACTGTAAGGAGATTTCTAATTTATTGCTTCTAGATTTGATGCTTCATCAAGAACATCTGCATTATTTATCTTTCTTGAGTATTCATCTTTTTGCTTTTCTCTGTAGAATTATAGATATGGAACTGATCCAATGTTTCATAGTTTTTTATATATAAAAAAATTTCATTACACAGTTGGCTTGCTCCTTTTATTTTGTGCAATCTTTTCTAGTATTATATATTTTGACTCAAAACCGGAAGATATCTATCTCTTGGATTATGTGCAAATTCAGTAGATGAACTTTCAGAATATTGAGATACCTATTAAGCGGCGAAGCCAGGAAAAAACATTTGAGGGTGGGGGCATAGCAATATTAAGTTACTAGGGTCCTAAACTTGAATTTTTGAGTGACTTATATGGTGAATACACGTGCATATGGTGGGTGCACCAGGCATTTTTTTGGGGGGGGGGGTTAATTGGGTGAACTTTGCGTGCATTCTGTCAAAACCACCAAGGAACTGTTGATTTAAGATTTGTTGCTACAAGGCTACATATTTTAGCGCAATTTGTTGTGTTGAGCTGAAGGCCATTGGGTGACATGGAACATAGCATTATTGGGCTCTTTTTGTGCAATCTTTCCCTTTTTGTCACGCGCATTGCAGTTTTCACGTGCATTTGGCGCTGCACAGTGGGCTCAGGATGTAGCGTTTGCATTGGTCTTCTGTTTTTGTGCAAAAAAAGTCACAGCTTACAACAATTCTGTTACTACACATATGGTTCCATTTTTGGCAATATATTGATGCACTTGCTGACCAACACACCGATTGGCATATGTTGTGATTGTGATGCCCAAAATTCTCTGTTCTGATGTCCATTGATAAATCTCAGCATTTGTCTACCGCATTTGTTGAAAGATCTGCTTTTGTTCTATTTTGTTGTATCTGCTTCTAATCAGTCTTCATCAACAGAAGATGAGCTGTTCATCTGTTATAAAATAAAATTGTGGTTGCCATTAACTGTAAGGAGATTTCTAATTTATTGCTTCTAGATTTGATGCTTCATTCAAGAACATCTGCATTATTTATCTTTCTTGAGTATTCATCTTTTTGCTTTTCTCTGTAGAATTATTGATATGGAACTGATCCAATGTTTCATAGTTTATTATATATAAAAAAAATTCATTACAGTTGGCTTGCTCCTTTTATTTTGTGCAATCTTTTCTAGTATTGAAGGGCGGGCCTGGTGCAAGCGGTAGAGTCTTACCGCCTGTGACCGGAAGGTCCCGGGTTCGAGTCGTGGTCTCCTCGCATTGCACAGGCGAGGGTAAGGCTTGCCACTGACACCCTTACCCAGACCCCGCACAGAGCGGGAGCTCTCTGCACTGGGTACGTCCTTTTAATCTTTTGTAGTATTATATATTTTGACTCAAAACCAGAAGATATCTATCTCTTGGATTATGTGCAGATTCAGTAGATGAACTTTCAGAATATTGAGATACCCATTAAGCGGCGAAGCCAGGAAAAAACTTTTGAGGGTGGGGGCATAGCAATATTAAGTAACTAGGGTGCTAAACTTGAATTTTTGAGTGACTTATATGGTGAATACATGTGCATATGGTGGGCGCACCGGGCATTTTTTTTTGGTGTGTGTGTGTGGGGGGGGGGGGGGGGGGGGGGGGGGTTACTTGGGTGAATTTTGCGTGCATTCTGTCAAAACCACCAAGGAACTGTTGATTTAAGATTTGTTGCTACAAGGCTACATATTTTAGCGCAATTTGTTGTGTTGAGCTGAAGGCCATTGGGTGACATGGAACATAGCATTGTTGGGCTCTTTTTGTGCAATCTTTCCCTTTTTGTCACGTGCATTTGGCGCTGCACAGTGGGCTCAGGATGTAGCGTTTGCACTGGCCTTCTATTTTTGTGCAAAAAAAGTCACAGCTTACAACAATTCTGTTACTGCACAAGCTTTCTCAGGAGTGTTCTTCTACATAATGTCTTGATTGACATGAGTCCATGTGTCGGTGTTTCGTACAAGCACCGGCAAGTAAATTTATAGTAATGCGCGTTAGGCCCGGATGGTGCACTAAAGGACACAAGATTTATACTGGTTCGGGCCGAATGTCCCTACGTCCAGTCTGTTGTTGCTCGTGTTATTAGCACCGAAAAATAGTTCGTAGTAGGGGGGTACAAACGATCGAGAGAGGGACTGGTCCCAAGTCTCTGATAGAAGGATCGAAAGGATGCCAAGAGCTTGGTAGCAGCTTGACTATGTGTGTTGTGTTGTCAAGAGTCGGTCCCTTTGTTGGAGGAAGCACATCCCCTTTTATAGATGAAGGGGACGGCTTTATAAGTAAGAGGTCTAGGGTGTGTACGCTACCTAGCCTTGTTGTTCACGTCTACCAAGCCTTGTTGTCCATTCCGGTGTGTGTGAAAGGATGATAAGCGCCTACAATACTATCGATGCCACTGTAGAATGTTCAGGATGGCTACAGAGTACTGCTCCGCGTAGGGTATGGACGCTGGTACAGTGGTTTTGACTTATGAGCCTTGCCCAGCCTTGCTCCGCACGCCTTCTGGTTCCTATGAGTCTCTGTCGGAGGGACGCGGGGTCGGGGTCCGGAGTAGCGCTGTGGGCAAGGTCTTCCGATTGGAGAGGGTGTCCGGAGGCTGAAGCGAGCTCTCCGATCTGGTGGACCCGAGGGGCCGGGAAGCGGACGCCGCTCCCCTGTGATCATAACGTGGTGACCGCACATCCGTCATTTGTGGAGGACGCGAGTCCTTTCCTGGACCGTAGTGGTTGTCGCATATCTACGTCGGGTTCCGTGTCCCAGAGCTGAAGGCGGCGCCTACAACTCTACAGGGCGAAGAGCACGCACCCGCAACACTTTTCAGACTCTGCTACGTCCGGGAGGGTCTAGAGCACCCATCCCGTCGTTCCCTGGCAGTACTTTTCCTGCCGAGGCGCGGGGTATGGTCCTTGAAGCCGCAGTTGACCCGAACGTCTTGTCCTACCCTGCACCTATCATCATGAGGGAACGGGGAGAGGTTGTCAGGCAAGACGAAACCAGTCCTTGGACATCGAGTGAGGCGAGGTTCGTCCTCGGACGTCGGGCGAGGCAGAGTTCAGTCCTTATCCCTCGGGCGAGACCGAGCCCATCCCTCGGGGGTCGGGCGAGGCGGAGTCAATCCCCAAGCTCTCGGGCGAGGCGGAGCTGGCCCTTATCCCTCGGGCAAGACCGAGCCCATCCCTCGGGGGTCGGGCGAGGCGGAGTCAATCCCTAAGCTCTCGGGCGAGGCGGAGCTGGCCCTTATCCCTCGGGCGAGACCGAGCCTGGCCCTCAGGGGTCGGGCGAGGCGGAGTCTATCCCTAAACCCTCGGGCGAGGTGGAGCTGGCCCAAAGGCGTCGGGCGAGGCGGAACCAAACTCCCGTCACTCGGGCAAGAAACGCAGCGGCGCCCTTGTCCGTCCAGAAGTTTTTAACGTTCGATGGTTATTGGTTCCACCTCCTGGGGTACCCCGGTGTTAGGTCCCCGACACCATGTGCTAGAGTAGTGTGTCAACTTCTGGCACAGGTCTTTTAACAGTAGCATGCACAAAATTTATTTCCACTCTAAACCCTGAAAGCATAGCTCTCCTGCACAAAAATTCTAGCTGGCAAACAAAGATGGTTGAAATTGTCTGTAAAACATTGGTATATTGCTTAGATGTTCGGTATTCTTTCTTGTGTTCCGTTTCGGATTCTTGGGTTCATTTTGTGCAAAAAATGGTTCCTGATCTACCTCTTAAGTTAACGGCTCCCTGGACGCACCAAATACACTTTGCATGCACATGCCTGCAGAAACTACCTCAAATGCATAAATTTTGTGTTCCATTTTGGCACATATGGTTCCATTTTTGGCAATATATTGATGCACTTGCTGACCAACACACCGATTGGCATATGTTGTGATTGTGATGCCCAAAATTATCTCTGTTCTGATGTCCATTGATAAATCTCTGCATTTGTCTACCGCATTTGTTGAAAGATCTGCTTTTGTTTCATTTTGTTGTATCTGCTTCTAATAAATCTTCATCAACAGTTTCATGGAAAAAACCAAGGTAATCTAGTCATCTCTTATGATGGATGAACTGGCAGCTTCAGCCTGACCAATCATTGAGTGTATCGAATGACAAAAAACCACTAACATGTAACAATGGTTAATTTTGACCTTTGCCATATACTAAACTCAGCATAGAGAACTCATTTGAAATTGGGGCGCATCTGTTTAACTTTATATTGCCTGCCTGAAACGAGGACTAGAATCCATACTCAAAGCTCAAGGGTTTCTCTGCCTTTTAGGAATGTGAGGGGTTGTAATTTGCTGGATCATCACCTTTTGTGTGTGTTTGGGGGGGGGGGGGCACTGTACTTTTAGCATACTGGTCACTGTTGGATGTTTTCATAAACTTCCTACCTCTGTGACCTGTTTAGTCATCTTGTAGTTAATTTCCATAACGTTTACTCTATTTTGTGCAACATATCCTTTTTTGGTAACATGCTGCTTTGTCGATGTTCTGTTTTCCAGTCTACAACAGAGTGATGAGACTCCGATGGTTTGGGAGATCCTTCTTTATATGTATGTCCTTTATTCACCGGACTGGCATTACAGGAGCACGATGCCAACTTTCCTTTTCCTATATGGTGCTGCCTTTGCTGTAGTTCATTTCCTTTGCCCGGTTCCAAGTTGTATTCAAGCTGCATTACATTGGCCTCTGCTTCCTCTGCATCCCCCGGATGTACAAGTACTACATGCAGACGAAAGACGTGGCTGCGAAGCGGCTTGCAAAGCTGTGGGTTCTTACATTAACCCTTGGGACTCTCTGCTGGCTAGTTGATCGCATCTTCTGTAAGAAGCTTTCGCATTGGTACGTCAACCCGCAGGGGCACGCATGGTGGCATGTGCTTATGGGCCTCAACTCATACTATGCAAACACATTCCTAATGTTCTGTCGAGCTCAGCAACGTGGGTGGGAGCCGCGGATCACACACCTTCTTGGATTCTTGCCTTATGTCAAGGTCCAGAAACCAGAAAAGAGGGAATGATTTGTCTCTGTTGAACACTCTATTCAGTCCGCCACCAGTAAGCTAATGCCCCCCAATGTGCGCAGACAAGTTGTGGCATTTTTGTATATGGGCATCCAAATGATTATGGACTATAATGTTCTGATGTCACAATAGATTTTGGTAACTTTTGACTGACACCTGTTCTGTACCATACTTAATCATCGAACAGATATTAGTTGGTTGTGTTGGTGTCCTAGTTTTGGCCATCTTTCTTTTGGTTTCTTTGCAATTGCCTTTTGGTGCTAATAGGACTGAGTTATTTATTTATTCGTTTGTGTCGTTGAATGAAGTCCAGTTGTACTAGTTACCACTCCGCATGGAGATACATCCATCCATATGATGACCGTTGATTCATTGACTTGTGTTGCTGCCAATAGACAACTCTCCTGAGTTGAGCTGTTCTTGCTCTGATGGTTATTTTTGTATGCACTGCGTCGGAGGAAGCATGCCTGCTGGTGTCCTAGTCTGTTTATCTGGATAGGAATAATTAGTAAAAGTGTGTCTGCGGTTGGCGTAGGCTGTTTATATCAGGAAAGTAAAAGCGTGCCTGCCGGTTGGCGTAGGCTGTTTATCTGGAAATGGTTATTATGCGCTCCCATTGTTTGCACGGTATCCTACTTGTGGAAACATCTGCACTCTTTGGAGGGTTCGTGCCATTTGTGGATGTTTGGATGACTACACAGTATTCTCTGCCAGCAAGCAAGTTGCAAACACTCATCCAACAAAAGCTTACATGTCAACAACAAAAGTGCTAGAGCTTCTTCACATGGATCTATTTGGACCAACAACTAACAAGTGTTTGGGAGGAAATCTCTATTGTCTTGTGATAGTTGATGACTACTCTAGATATACTTGGGTGTTCTTCCTTCATGACAAGACCGAAGTGGCTGCATGTTTTAAGAAGTTTGCCAAGAGAGCATAAAATGAATTTGAAGTGAACCTCAAGAAGATAAAAAGTGACAACGGAAAATAATTTGACAACACAAATATTGAAGCATACTGTGATGAAGTAGGGATCAAACATGAGGTCTCCGCAACATACACCCCTCAACAAAATGGCATAGTAGAGAGAATGAACTGGACACTTATCACCCTTGCAAGAACAATGCTTGATGAGTACAATACACCCAAAGCTCTATGGGCAGAAGCTATCAACACCGCATGTTATTCATCCAATCACCTATTTCTTCAAAAATTTCTTGGCAAGACCCCTTATGAGTTGCTCAATGGGAAGAAGCCAGACGTATCATTCTTCTGGGTGTTTGGTTGCAAATGCTACATCTACATCAAGTGGTAACACCTAGGGAAGTTCCAAAGATGTTGTGATATTAGTTTTCTTATTGGTTACTCATCAAAGTTTAAAGCATATCGAGTATTCAATCATGCCACTGGCTTGGTTGAAGAAACATATGATGTGGAATTTGATGAATCTAACGGCTTCCAAGGAGCACATGAGAACCTTGATGATGTAGGTGATGAACCATTGATGGAGGCCATGAAGAACATTCCGGTTGGAGACATCAAGCCCAAAGATGATGAAGATTGTGTACAAGTGATTGATCCACATTCTTCATCAAATGTGCTACACGATGATGATAAAGATGGAAGAGTAGAAAATGAAGATACTCATATCTCTGATGATCAAATGGTGGCACAAGCTCAAGATGTTGATGCTCCACAACCTCCCCCTCAAGTGGTTGATAGAAGAAATTCACCTCTACTACAAGCACATCCACAAGATCTCATCACAGGGAGTCCTTCAAATGGTGTAATGACTCACTCTCAAAAACTTGCTTCATTTATTTAATATCACTCGTTTGTTTCTTGCATTGAGCCTAAAAATATAAAAGAAGCTCTTTAAGATCCGGATTGGATAAATGATATGCATGAAGAATTGAACAACTTCACCTGAAATAAAGTTTGGACACTTGAAGAGCGACCACAAGATGCAAGAGTCATTGGAACAAAGTGGGTGTTCCACAACGAACAAGATGATCAAGGCATCGTTGTTAGGAACAAGGCAAGGCTAGTTGCGAAGAGGTTCTCCCAAGTTGAAGGGTTCGATTTTGGAGAGACCTTTGCACCGGTTGCAAGACTTGAAGCCATTCGTATCTTTCTTGCATATGCATCTCATCATAAAATAAAATTATATCAAATGGATGTTAAAAGTGCATTTTTAAATGGTTTCATAAATGAGCTAGTCTATGTTGATCAACCTCTTGGGTTTGAAGACCCTAGATATTCTAATCATGTCTATAGGTTGTCCAAGGCGCTATATGGGCTTAAGCAAGCCCCAAGAGCTTAGTATGAGCGCCTTTGGGATTTCCTCATTAAGAAGGGCTTCACCATTGGGAAGGTCGATACCACACTATTCACTAAGAAGTTTGATGGAGAGATCTTCATTTGTCAAGTATATGTTGATGATATCATTTTTGGCTCATCAAATGAAGACTATTGCAAAGAGTTTGGTGAATTGATGTCAAAGGAGTTTGAGATGTCTATGATTGGAGAGCTTACATTCTTTCTTGGTTTTCAAGTCAAGCAAATGAGAGAGGGGATTTTCATCTCTCAAGAAAAATATACCAAGGACCTTCTCAAGAGGTTCAAAATGGATGAATGTAAGCCAATCAATACACCAATGCCATCTAATGGACATCTCAACCTAGATGAGGGAGATAAATCGGTTGATCAAACTCTCTACCATTCTATGATGGGTAGTTTATTATATTTGACCGCATCTAGGCCCGACATCATGTTTAGTGTGTGTATGTGTGCTAGATTTCAAGCTAATCCTAAGGAGGATCACATGGTTGTCGTTAAAAGAATCCTTAGGTACCTTAAGCCACACCAAGCATTGGTCTTTGGTATCCCAAAGGAGCTAGATTCCAACTAGTTGGCTATTCTGATTCAGATTATGCTAGTTACAAAATTGATAGAAAAAGCACATCCGGAGGGTGCCATTTGCTTGGTAGATCACTAGTGTCTTGGTCCTCCAAGAAGCAAAATAGTGTGGCTTTGTCCACCGCCAAGGCGGAGTACATTGCCACGAGTGCATGTTGTGCACAAATTCTTTACATGAAACAAACTCTTCTAGACTATGGTGTAGTTCTAGAAAAGGTACCTCTCTTATGTGACAATGACAGCACGGTAAAGCTTGCTAATAATCTGGTTCAACACTCTCACACCAAGCACATAGATATCCGCCATCATTTTCTTAGAGATCAAGTTGCGAAAAATGATATATCACTAGAAGGTGTAAGGACCGAGGATCAATTCATGGATATCTTCACTAAACCGCTAGATGAGGCTACATTTTGTCAGTTGAGGAATGAGCTTAATGTGCTTGACTCTAGTAACTTCACTAAAAAATAAGCTTGTGTTGTCCCTTGCATTGCATTGTGATATAAAATATGTTTAATTTTTAGTAATGCATTGAGGGCTTGTCTAACATGGTTAAGATAACCGCCAAAAAACATGTGAAGAAGCTTAACCTTGGATCAAACTTGACAAGCAACTAGACTTACTTTCAAGTATTGCATTGCATGTGCATATGTGTTGCTTTGTCGTTTCTTTTCGGTTATCTTTTGAGCATCGGCTGTGTTTATCCACAAATAGGGAGAGCATTTGAAGCTCCTATTGGTCATAAAACCCTCTTGTGTGGTCACATGGTGCTCCTCGCCCCTTTTGTTGCCTATTTTCTTAAAAAGAATTATAGCCAAAGGCAAATTATTTAGCAAAACTTGAGGGTTTGAGAGAAGTCTCTCATATCAGTCCAAATTTGTATTTTATTAGGATCTTATTGAAGTTTGGGACTTGATTGGGAGAAAGCGTCGCGAAGAAAGGAGGAGTTTCAGCAGTTGAAGAGGGACCGGACACAGGGACCGAACTCACCTGTTGCAGCATCCGGTCAGTACAAAAGGAGGAGATACAGTTGCTGAAGGAGGACCGGACGATAAACAGTGTTTCTACAGCGTCCGGTGTGACGATGTTTCTATGTCCAGTCAGTGCAGGATGGATCTTAGGTAAGGATCAGACTCTGTGCTGAGTTTGGTCAAGGGTCATCGGACACGTTCGGTCATGATTTGAGGGTCTTTGGACCTCTCTATTGTTGACCGGTCTCTGGAGGGTTGCGTCTAATCATCTTTGCCGGTGCGTCCGGTCACTGGAGTGCAAGTGGAAACGTTTTCTCTTTTCTTTCCTTGTCTGTCATGGGGGGGCCATCGTATTACCGTTCTCTCTCGCCGCACCCGCACCCGTGCCTACGCCTGCATCTCCACCGCCTTGCCCTTGCCATGCCCATGCCTGCATCTCTATCGCTGCACCCATGACTGCCTCTCTGCCACCACACCCATGCCTACCTCTCTACCATTGTGCAGCCCACACACCCGCACTGCCTGCATCGTGCTGCCGTGCCACCAGATGTGTCTCACCTGCCGCCATGTGCTCGTACTCCACTCCGCTGCCGCATGCTTGTGCACCACCAGGTTTCCATCCTCTCGTGCCGATGGTTTCCTAGCGCTGCGCCTTCTCGGCCGCTGCAATGCTTCATAGCACCAACCCTAGCCCTAAGGTGCCATTGTCGTTCCCATGTGGTGTCCCTATGATTGATAACTATCCCTTCGCACATCTCGAGATTATTCTAAGGTAGCAAGCCATATTCGCTCATTACTTTCCTACTGCTTGCTTTCCCTTAGGTCATTCACTTCCCTAGTATATAAAGTTGCTTATATATACTTCCTATACTATCGTGCAGTTAGTTCGAGCAGTGAGTCGGCTTGGCTGTTGGGTAGTTAATAGATTTACTCGGGGCCAAGCCTATGAGTATGGATTAAGGCCAAGCCTCATGAGTGTCAGTTGGCAGTTGTTCCTTATCAGTGGTAGTGATTCTTGTCATCTTCAGAGATGGCTCGTTGCAAGAACATCGTGGGTGGTTACGGCGATGAGGATCCAATGCCTCTGCCTCACCTGACTGCTCAGCAAAAAGGAAAGGCGAAAAAGACTACAAAGAAGAAGCGCAAGTTCAATGATGTTGAGGTAGAGAGAGCAGTAGCAGTTGCAGCCGCCGTAGAGCAAGCTAAGATAGGTGGATCTGGTAGTGGCATTCGCATAGGGGATCAGTTGTCACTGGCTTAGAGAGCCGCCGTCAAGAGGATTGAGGCTGATCTTGGTAGTCCACCCGAGACCATCATGCTTGGAGGACGGCATGTATCTTTAGAGGAGAGTCAGACTCAGGGGGTGACTGAGCAGCAGACACAGTCGACAAAGCAGACAGAGGACGTTCAGCAGGGAGAGCAGGTTGAGGAGACAGAGCAGGCAGTAGAGCCATAGCTTCAACGCTTTAGTCGCACATGCACTCAGGTGTCACCAAGGCCTCAGACACAGAGGTAGGGCTCTCATCCACCTCCTAGACCATAGGGTCTACCTCCAGTGGTTCACCTTGACCTAAGGGCAGCCACGACCAGATAGGTGCAACAGCTATGGTTCGTACAGTTTGAGGATTGGTTTCCGTCGAGGTGGGATGAACGTGCCTCAGAGCACTTCTACATTATGTTGCATGAGGACTTCTATAGTGCATATCTCAATAGCGGTGTTGCTTTCAGACCTTAGCGTGTCTGCTCCCTAGAGTCTCTAGTTACAGCTGCAGGCGAGCAGATCCGTTCTCCCCTCTCTTATCTGCCAGGCTTGTTAGATCTCCTTGGATGGGTTGGTCAGTATGTTCCATCTTGGGTCCGTGAGTTCTACTCCTCCTTGTGGATTGACCCGAGACACAAGTTTATTCATTTTCCTTTCTGAGGGCATGACTATAGGCTCTAGAGCTTGAGGGTTAGAGAGATACTAAGAATTCCAGAGTCACCTATTCGTCTTCACGAGACATGCTATGGACAGGTAGAGCCTCCAAGATGCCCTCACGGTGGACTTATGCTACCTAAATATCTTGTCAGACCATGCTTCACAGAGCTGTTTGGCGAGGGGTCGAGCAGGACACCTCGTGACCTTACACCCACAGCTCAGCTCCTTGATGCTATTATGAGGACTCTGCTTTAGAGGATGGGATACCGCGAGGGCCTGACTCGAATTCAACTATGGCTAGTGCATTACCTAGTGTCTTAGACTATCTTTGATATTTAGGATGTGATGCTTTCAGAGATGGAGGACACACTAGTAGAGGGCTTTAGAGGTCACCGTTAGCAGCCTTATGCTCAATGGATCACTTTCTTACTCCAAAAGGCAGTTTCACACAAGTCCCTAGAGACAATGGTAGTGGATAGGTGCTACTACTGAGTTTCCATAGTATGACATGAGCCAGATGCTACCTCATAGTCCTGCGAGGACACCTTGCCAGCCGAGTAATCGCCTAGAAGTACTAGAGATATCAACTCAGCAGGATGAGATCATCAGGGGCATCGTAGAGACAAAGGAGGAGGAGCTTGATGCACAACAGGAAGATGAGGTCGAGAATGACTTGAGTGACAGCTCAGACAATGACTATCAGCCAATTCCACAGATGGCACCTCGTCCACACGACAGAGAGGCCAGTGGCTCTAGCTTAGCTCCACCACAGCCACCATAGATAGACCCAGCACTTCTAGCTATACTTGGGCGGATGAGGCAAGACCAGGCACACTAGGCATAGGAGACCATAGCTACACTTGCTCAGGTTCAGGCACAACAGGATGAGTTTCAGCGGCAGCAGCAGGCCATGCAGCAACAACAGCTAATGATTCAGCAGCAGTTACTTGGCTTCATGCAGCATGTATTCACTGCTATCGGGGTTGATCCTCAGCAATCTACATTTCAGATAGGCTAGCCTACCACCACTACTCTAGTGACTCTAGCTGTATAGCCCAGTGGGCTTCTAAGTCAGAGATAGCCAGCTCCTCAGTTTGCCTCACCTACAGGGCAGGTGTCTCAGTGGTTTGCTTCACCAGGGATAGCTCAGGGTACACATTTTACTCCTATTGTTACATGCTTCACTCTGACTCAAACTTCTTCGGCGTTGGTGATAGACACCCCAGTCTCCAAGAGTCTCAGCGCTACCTTTAGTGAGCTTATAGGGCAGCCTACACCTCCAGTGTTCTGAGGCTCTGGTCCTACCACAGCTGCTCTAGTTACTAGGACTACCAAGACAATTTCGTCGTCTATTGCATCATCTGGGCCACCTCAAATAGTCACTCCTCCACTTGAGGCTTCAGCGACAACGACAACGATAGATGTGGCTCCCCTTCCTACAGTGACACCTACATAGTCACAGGCTGCGCCAGTTACTGACCAGACCCAGATTGCTTCACCTTCACTTCTAGCGATAGAGGGTCAGACCCCTCAGAGTTTAGGGTCAGAGGATGATCCAGCTCAGTTCTAGGTCTCTCACCGCACCTCAGCGCCCGACTCGACTGCTCCTGTCCCATCGTTCGACCTTTAGATTTTGATGCTTGACGCCAAAGGGGGAGAGGGACCAAGTATATTAGATTTAGGGGGAGTGTGTGAGATGGACTCGATTTGGTCTTTCGTGTGTGATACTTTGGACTCGATTCTTTTGGTCTTTCGTGCGTGATACTTTGTGCATTCATGTTACTTTCATGCATTGTATTTTATACATGTGATGGTGAGACTTATGTGATATGTGTGCTCTCTACATTGTTTTATATATGTCATGTCACTTGGTTATGCTCATTGGCTTTGCTTTCGTGTTTTACTCCGATTCAAATGAGTTTTACTTCATATACTCATGCTTAATTCATATCTTTTGAGTACACCATGTTGGCTTGAGTCATATAAGCATGCCTAACTTCCTTGTTCTTATTGTCAAAAGCTTATGTGAACCAAGTATGTTGAAAACCTCACTCATCTCTTTTACATACTCGAGGTTGTGTTATCATCAATCACCAAAAAGGGGAAGATTGAAAGCATCTAGGCTCCCAATTGGGGTTCGGTGATTAATGATGACATGAGATTACTATGACTAACGTGTGTTTTGTAGAGGCAATTGGAGTTAGGTCATGGTAATGGAAATTGATTGGACAATCATGGTTGTCATGCCCCTATCGATGGAAATCATTTTGGTTTTCAAAGGATGGATGACAAGGTTAAGGATGGACTAGTTCTAAGTATCGTTTGGTGTTGGAGAGACACTTAGAATAGTTTAGGACTTTGTTTTTTCTTTGGCCATACTATTAAGGGGGTATGGACTAGTAGCTTAACCTAGGTGAGTCTAATGGATTAGATGTGGTGCACACTTGTTAAACTTAGCACTAGGTAGCTCAGGAATAGCCTTAAGAATGATAGAAGACAACTTCATTTACAAAGAAATTCGAATTGGAAGTAAATGGAGTCAAATGACTGACCAAACGCTCATTTGGTTATGACCGGACGCAGCTTGGAGAGTCCGGTTAGTTCATTTGATCGACAGTGGTAGTCAGAGTGCGACCGGACGCTGGACACCAGTATTCACCGGACGCGACACTAGCCATATCTGTAGAAGCGTGGACAGGCTGTTGACCACAGACCGGACGCTAAACAGAGAAGTGACCAGAATCTAGGTACCAGCATCCAGTCAACATCAGTAAGGTTCTAGAGAGGGTTTTTGATGACCGGACGCGTCTGGTGGGTGCTGATCGGACACAAGCCAGAGTCTAGTTAGAGCAAACAGCACTTTCTGACACGCTGATGTATTGCACTGACCGGTGCGTCCGGTCACCTTGATCGGAGCGTCCGGTCATCCCAATACTTGCTGAGTTGGACCTCAACCATTATGTTTTGAATGGGGGGGTATAAATACATATCCCACTTGTCCATTTGAGGTCTCTTGCCCATTTGTTCAGCTGAGAATCACCTTTGGAGTGCAAGGGAGAGCAAGAGCCTAGTGGGGTGATTGAGATTTGATAATCCAATATTAAGGACCTCATTAGTGCATAGGGAGTAGCAAGTGTGCATCCACCTTACTCATTAGGCTTATCTTGGTCAAGTGAGAGTTTGTGCTTGTTACTCTTGTTGATCGCCATCACCTAGATGGCTCGGTGGTGATTGGGAGTTTGGTGATCATCCAGCGGAGCTTGTGGATGACCCAAGTCACTTTGTGAGCGGTTGTGGGTGATTCACCGCAATGGAGTGTCAAAGAATCAATCCATAGGGAGCACTTGATCCTTGTGCGGATCAAGGAGGAGCTATACCCTTGCGCGGGTGCTCCAACGAGGACTAGTGGGGAGTGGCGACTCTCCGATACATCAGGAAAACATCGTTGTGTTCCTTTCCCTATCTTTATTTTGAGCATTTACATTTAAACAATTCATTTTATATCTTTACATTCCTAGAATTGTCATGCTAGAGTAGGATTGGAACCTAGGGTGTAAAACTTTTGTGTGGGAGAACAATAGTAACACATTCTAGACATAAGGGGTCAAATAGGCTAAGTGTAGGGATTAATTATTACAAAAAATTAGAATTAGCCCAATTCACCCCCTCTTGGGCATCTTAATCCTTTTCACTTTGTTCCTTTCCCCACTCGTGATCGGCACATTGGTGATGGAGGCGGCGCTCAGGCTCGGGCTCTCAGCGATGGCGTGGTAGTCCCAAGCTTGGTGGTGGTGTCAGCGGCTCCCCCTCCTGCCTCTCACCCTCACCTTCATCCTCCACACATCGATCGACAACCCTACGTACGCACCTCCCACTCCCCTCCTGCCTTCACTGGACCGTCGACAACGCCCGACCATTAGGGCTGCACTGCACGCCGTGCGCGGCCAGTGGGCAGTAGGAGCAAGTAGCCGCTGCTCCACCATGGCCGTCGCGCCGCATTGGGAGCGCTTATGCCCTATAGCAAAGTGCTACCCGTCCTCTTAGAGCAACTCCAGCAACACTAAGAGCAACTTCAGCAGGCGCTCCCAAATCAGGGCCCCCAAATCTTATTTGGGTGCTGCTCCCTACTTTTGTTGGCCTAAAATTTTAGTTATACTCCAGCAGCACCACAAACAAAGGCCCACAAATACATATTGGCTGACAATGACATGGGGGACCCAATCATCATTGGGTCAAACCTCTCTTCCCCTCTCCTAGACACATAGGCACACGTAAGGAGGAGCGCATGGCCAGGCGCGGGAAGGAGCGCATGGGCGAGGCATCGAGGCTACGACCACCGAAGGGGGGAGAGAGAGCGTGTGGCAGCCGATGGAAAGCCATCGCCGCGGGCGCCGAGGTAGAGGCCGTGAGCAATGGGGTAAAGGCATTGAGGATGTGGTTGGATCTCGCCTGCGGGTGGCTGGATCCTCTCATCCAGTGGCCGCATGGACGGTGGACGGTCGGGGAGGGCGACCGTGCTCACCGGAGGAAGGCAACTAGATCTGCTCCTCTGGTGGCCGCACGAGGAAGGATAAAGGTTGCTCCCATGTGCTCACACTTGTGGTGGAAGGGAGGCGCTCGCTGAATGGGAGGGGGCACGATCGCCGGAGGGGGGTGCACCTTGAGAAGGGGAGGAGTCACGATTCCATACGGTGCGGGAGGAAATGACCGGATGGGGTCAGAGGGGTGAGCCCCCAGTAATGGGGACTGAAGGGTGGATTTGGGTGCCCACTCAAATTTCGGGACCAGAGTAGGGGTCTCACTGGAGCATGTTTTTTGGCCTGGGGCCTCATATTTAGCTATAGAGGCTCAAGTAGGGGCTCTGCTAACTATCCCACTACTTATCCACGATTTGGGTAGTGAAGGGAAAAAATCTACTCCAAACTACCTATTAGCCATGTTCATCGGTTCAGCAAACCCAGTGACCAACCTATACCCAAAGCATGCATGACCAGTCAGGCATCTTATACATGGGCTGGGTTGGGTTCCCATCAAAACCAGCTTAATGGCAAGTAGTTCTAATGGGTCACGGGTTGAACCCATGTAACCCATGGAACCCATCCTCTTCCTCTCCCCCTCCATGCTCCTCTCGAATCTCTACCGGAGACAACGTCGGTGCACCGACAGAGAAGCAGGAGGGTGGTGTCGTGTCATGGCGGCAGCAGAGGAGCTGGTGGAGAAGAAGTTGGTGCCACCGACGAGAGCCACCATGAGGTCGTGTCGTGCCATGAGGAGGCGAGGAATGAGGTCACATCGCTGGCGATTAGTCCCACAGGTGGTCGCCATGTCGCTACCGGTGGTGCATCGATGGTTTCAAGTGGTCGACCTGGAGGTCGAATCAGCCTTCCTTAGAGTCCCAGTCAGGCAGCACGGAGGCGGCGCACATGCCAATGCCCTAATCCTCTCGGTCACACCCATTGACATCTCGTCCGCTTCGTCCTTGGTGTTTGAGTCCTAGAACACGTCGTGCAACATGCTCTTAGGGGATAGCAACTCCTGCTTCGCCGGCGGCTCGTCCAAGTCACGGGCGACGGCGATGAATGGGTGCGCCACGATCTGTGTGGCTGTGGACTAGGCACCGCCGCCTCCTCCTCCTCCCTGTCCTCTTGCCCCACCTTCTCCACCTAGTCATCTAGCTCGGCGTCGATGCTCGCCACCACCTCCCTCACCTAGTCATCCGCCTCGGCACCGATGTCCCTACAGCCGCTATAGCAGCATGGCGAAACCCTTGAGGGAACCCATTGACCAACCCAACCCAGCGATTCCTTGAACCTGCCTTGAAATCACAAAAAATCAACCCAAGCAACTCGTATACTACTACTGCGGTTTGGGTTACAAATTAACCAAAAACCAGGAAACCCGGACCATAAAAAGGCTGACTACCTATGAGGCCTCCCAAATTTGTCGCCTACCCGAATACCCCTCCACTGCCCGGAGCCGGATTCAGTGACTTAGCTTCTCCAAGTCATAATGTAACATACCTTCTTATATCTGCCATTCAATGTGAATCCAAGGGCTGACAATGCTCGTAGGTGATCCAGGCCTAAAGACTACTTTTTTTAGGAGCACGCGGAGCCTCCTCGGCAAAGCACATGGATGGATGCGTTTTCCCGTGGCCGCGTGACTCCGCTCTCCCATCGCCGGGGCCCTTCCACGCCATGCCCTTCCGCTCTCCCGCCACCACAGCTCTTCCACGTCGTGCCACTCCGATCTCCTACCGCCGTAGCTCTCATGTGCTATGCCACGCCACGCCAGACCTCAGGCGCCGCCCTGGCCCAGCCATCGCGACACGCCTCGTTGCCCTCCCGCGTCGTGTTGCCCTGAGCCTAAGCAGGTTGACACTCGTGGAGGAGCTCTCTAGTGCCGTGCTGCCCCCGCCGAGGAGAAGGTCGAACTCGTGCTGCTGCTTGGGCCCCATCGTGGAGGAGGGTTCAGAGGTCGGCCTTTTCAGTAAGCTTCTCTTATTTCGATGACTTTCACAAATTAAATTTTAGTCGAACAATGCTTATGAATTTTAGATTCAGGGAACCAATTTTAGGTTAAATTGTTCGATTTAGTGATAGGATTATCATCTGCTATAGTTTTATATGCAGTTAATATTTTCATACACACTGTTATGGTATTGTTTGGGTTACAAAATTAGTTAATGTTTGGATTCTAGAACACAACTTTTGTGCAATTGCGAGTGCTGTGGAAAGGAATAGCATAATTCATCCAGGAGACACCAAAAGTTGGTTTTAGGTTTAGAAATCCAGAGGAGGCCTGGCAATACTGGGTGGCATATGGTGGTCGTATGGGCTTTGATGTGAGGAAAAGGTATACAAATGTGAGCAGCTATGATCGTAAGGTGACTTCATGCAGATATGTTTGTTCCAATGAGGGCCATCGAAGGAAAGGACTAACAGACCATGTGACAAAGTGTTTTAGAGCTGAAACAAGAACTGATTGCGAAGCTCGAATGACTCTCACATTAGATCGAGGGGAAGATAATTATGAAGTCACTGATGTTGTGCTTGAACACAATCACCTTTTTCACTTGCCAGAAACTCACCACTTGATGGCATCGCAAAGAAAAATTTCAGACTTACAAGCATTTGAAATTGAAACTGCTGATGATTCTGGAATTAGGCCAAAAGTTGCACATGAGTTGGCTAGTTGTCAAGTTGGTGGACAGCTTAACCTCAGCTACACTTGTCGTGATCGCAAAAATTATTTGCAAAGCAAATGACAGAGGGAGTTGGCTTTTGGGTAGGCTGGTAGTATGCTGAAGTATTTTCATGACAAAATCTCTGAGAACCCATCATTCCAATATGCTTTGCAGCTTGATTGTGAGGAGCATATAACCAACATATTCTGGGCTGATGCAAAAATGATCCTTGACTATGCACATTTTGGTGACGTAGTGACATTTGACACTACATTTGGCACAAACAAAGAGTATAGGCCATTTGGTGTTTTTCTTGGGCTCAACCAGTTTAGAGAAACCATTATTTTTGGTGCTGCAATACTCTTTGATGAAATAGAAGACTCTTTTACATGGCTCTTTGAGACTTTTGTAGCTGCACATAATGGAAAACAGCCTAGAACTATTTATATAGATCAAGATGCAGCTATGGGAAAGGCTATAAAATGTGTTCACAGAGTCATACCATGGTTTGTGCACCTTTCACATAATGCAGAATGCTGTCAAATATTTGTCTGCAGCAAAGGGCGAAGATGATGGTGAAGAGGAAGATGAAGAATCTCATATTCTCTCTGATTTTAGTGCTTGTATGTATGGCTATGAGGACAAGGCAGAATTTCAAGAAGCATTTGACAATATGCGATCTAAAGTGCGTAAGCAAACTTGGTTAGATAGTATCTACAAGGTGAGAGAAAAGTGGGCTGAATGTTACATGAGAGATGTCTTTAGTTTGGGGGTGAGAAGTACACAACTAAGTGAGAGCTTCAATAATTCATTGAAGAACCATTTGAAATCAGATTTTGATATTGTTAGATTTTTGAAGCACTTTGAGAGAAGAGTGGAAGAAAAAAGAGATAAGGAATTGGAATCTGAATTTGAAGCAAGAAAAAAGATACCAAGAATGCGAATGTGCACACCTATGTTGGTGCAAGCAAGCAAAGTGTACACTCCTGTTATATTTGAAGCTTTCCAGAGTGAATATGAAAGATCCATGGCTGCATGCTCTAGGCTGTTGTAACACCTCGGGTGTTAGCCTTGCATAACTTGACTTGCATAACATGGGCATGAGCATCAAGCATTCATAAATCATCATTTACATTGGAAACATCTGATCGAAACATATGAAACATTGCTTGTTATTTCATGTTCCTTGTAACATATGCATATGATCATGTGCAAATAAATGCTAGTGTGTAATGTTGGTCACTATAACACCTTAGCTACACTTAGATTAACAAAAGGAACCTTGTTCATGAAGGCCACATTTCATGATCAAGCACTTAAGCGATATTTCATGTGTTGACCTGAATAGCTATATGAGTGACCACTGCATAAAATGATTGTGTGACCTTATGAATTGCTTAAACATGTTTAGAATATCATCATGAACAACTTTGGTATTTAGTGCTAGGGCTAGTTTGGTCATTTAGCCATAGTTTGAGTATGAATCATGATTTCAATGTGACATGTTTGACTAAGGTTGAACTAGGTGTTAGGGACCTTGCATGGAGGAGTTCACTAAAGCAAAGTTGTAGTGTTTGACATAAGGAACAACTTTTATTTTTATGACATGGACTGATTTAGCTTCTAACATGCTTGAATGGGTCCCACAAAAACCAGCAAATCCAGCCTTCAACACTTAGGAAATTTTTTTCGAAGTATTTGATCAACTGGCCGACTGACAGCCAAGGTTGGGCACGAGATTACTCCATATCTATTGCGAATTAGAGCTCGATCATTGAACAACAATTGAAGCTGGTACATAGGGCTATAAATTTCGTTTAGACGTCTTATGCTTTGGAGCGACGGATTAGCGGGAAAATCAGCGGCAAATCTCGTCGTCAGGCTCGGCCATCACGTTCTGACGTAACTGAATCGCAAATGAACATGGCCGACCGGTTTCAGGCTTTGTGCGCCGCGTGTCCCCGGCGGCGGCCGCGCGTCGCCAGCGCCCTGACCGCGCAGGCCACGCCGCGCCTGGGTGCGGCCTTAACCCCGCCAGCGTCCGCCCGAGTCGCCCCGCGCTTCATTTCCATTTTCTGCTCCGTCTTCCTCGCCGCAGCGACAGCCGAGCTCGGCCCGCACCTCCGCCGTCGCCATAGCCGTCACCAGCTCATCCTCGCTGCTCCTTCGCCACCGCAATAGCACTACCGTCTCCCCAGCACCCCGTAGCTCCTTCTAGTGCCCGCCATTCGCGTTCGGTAAGCTCCAGCCGCGTGCACAGGCTCGCCGGAGTTCCGCCGTGAGCCCCGTCGTCATGGCCACGCCGCCACAGCCCTCCTCCCGCTCCGTTAGCTAGCGAGCTAGGTCCGCCGTAGTACCCTGGTGCTCGTCCGAGCCTTAGATCGAGCCACCGAGGTCGTCACCGGCGTTTTGCCGTGGTCCAGCTCCGCCGCCCCGCCATGGCCGCCGCCGTAGCCGCTAGCTCCGATGAGAAGGCCACCCAAGTAGCTCAATCGCTCCGCTAAGTCGAGTAGGTCATCGTGTGATGATGTCACCGCCGGCGAACTCACCATCGACGAGCCGTGGCCGCGCGAGCTTGCTCAGCGCCGCCGGCTCTGTTTTTACGTCACTGACGCGTGGGTCCCGCGTGTCAGCGACTCAATATTTCAAATCCAGTTCAGTTTGAATGCAGTTTCACATGTGTTTTGTTATTTTTGTATCTTTAGTTTGGTAGCTCCTAAAATTGTGAAATAAATATTATTGTGTTGCTTAGGAAGTGTAGTATTTAAGAAAAATATGTTCTTGGTTTCAACAGTAGAAATTTCAGGAGATTTAAATAGGGATTTCAAATGTGCTTTTGAATGCATTCAAATTTGTTTATTTTATATCTAGAGTTCCTGTGCTCCAAAAATTATGAAATTTTTGTGGTAGGCTATTCTTGTTATACATGAGCTTGGATAAAAATTTGAGGACCAGTGCATGTGTAGATCTATAGTTATAGATTTTTCTTTTATAAATAGTTAATCCTTGCATGAATTTTTATAAATTAATTATAAGTCCAAAATTCATGAGATTTATTGGAGATGATACTAGTACCATATGGATGTTAAGAAAAATAAGAAATCTGTTGCTTGACACTTTTCAATAGGATTTTCCATTTATGCTATTTCAAGCCTTGCTTCCTTATCATTTTTGTATAGGATGCTCTACTTAGTAAAATGACATGAAATTTTTATAGTAGTCCTTTGATAGCATTAGTAAGGCTCTGTAAATTTTTGAGAATTTATTAAGCACATCTGTTATATATTTATTATTTAACCTAGATATCTAAATAAAATGATAAAGGCAATTTAATAAATAGTTTGGGCTTTGCCATTATATTATCTTAACTATGTTTGGTATGCTTAAACTGTTGGTAGGTTCTAGGTTGTCAAATTGTGAATGATTACATAAAGTAGAGGTGCTATTACTTTATATTGCATGTTAAATCATTTCCGGACTGATTCTAGAGTATGAGGAGTTACATGTTGAAACTGATGTAGACTGTAAAAATGGTTAATAACAAGGTTGTAGAAAATTTGATAAGCTTTCCAGAAAGTCTAGGATCACTAGATTTGGAATTGCAGAACTCCAGTTATGAGTGAAACAAGTAGATACTGTTTATGGCATAGTCGATGCTTTGTAGAAGTAGTTAAGTAGTAAGCGAGAAGAGATATGCACCTACTCAAACAACGTGATGCACTTGTTAACATATATGCATTCGTAATACTTATACCATACTCATGCATCTAGGATCGGAGGAAGAGATCACGTTGCTGGAATTCGAAGAAGCAGAGGAAGGGAACCCGCAGCAGGATCCGCAAGCCGCAGCTCCCGAAGGCGTGGAGCAGAACCCTGAAGAGCTTCCGGAGTGCCCTGACCACCGTCCTACTTCCTTTCTACGAGGCAAGCCCCGGAGCATTATAAGTCTCCCAGTAATTTACAAATGTTTAATTACATACTTATGATTGATGCATTAGGTTATAAGAGTTGAATGAAACCACTTGATGCATGTACATTCCTTGTCCAGATATTACACCTTTAACCGGTATAGGTCCAGGATCGAATATATGCTTAGCCATGCTTAGACCGGTAGAAGTCGGGTGATTTCCTGTCACCTGCGAGATATAGGTGGATACCGGAGCACGATTGGTCATAATCGTCAGTGTGGAAAAGAACCATGGTTAATGTAAATGGAGACCGGGCGGGATACTGATAGAAAAGCAACAAGGCATGGAGGTCTTGGGTGTGGATCTATCCCCGTCTGTGTCGATCAAGGACCGTACCGTTGTTGGAACTTCTGACAAGATTGAACGCATGCCTCTCACTTAGCTGGCCGGATAACTCGTTCCGACCGCGAAGCCGAGTAATTCAACTCAGGCCGGGAATCGTTCTGTTGTGCGCTCTTTCCGGGGAACGATCAGACTGAGCCCAAGGGTAGGATTGGCCTGAGCATCCTGGCATCTGGTGTTCCAGATTGTGCGGCACAGTACGAACCCGCGAAATGTGTACCGGAGTTGTACCAAAGGTGACCTAAGACTATCGTGGCTGGTAGATCTGGGTTTGTGTTAGGAATAAATTCCCAGCTGGTAGAAATCGATTCGAATCGCCGTCTCTCCCGGATAGTGAGAAACTTGGCTAGCTCCAACATCGTAGTAACTGTGTTATGAAACATGATGGTTCGGATGAATATGGAATTACAATACCTGCTATGGTTACTATTGTATGATTCTAAATAATATACTACATGTTTGGCATAGGGTAGTTGCTAATCTAGAAATGGATAGTTATAATTAACTTGGTAAAGGAATCACAAGTGTACAAAGATTAATCGCCGTTTTCGCAAAACTGTTGTCAAGTTACGTCCACTTATACAGCCTTGCATGATCCTTGGAGTCATTTTATTTCTGGTTCATGACGGGTAAGTCTAGCTGAGTACCTTCTCGTACTCAGGGTTTATTTTCCCATTGTTGCAGATGGCACTGTGTATCATGGTTATTGCAAGAGTTGCTTCTATCCCGCTGTGGATGAGGAGTAAGCCTTGGGCAGGCTTCCTTAGTAATTCCTATCTTTGCTTTTGTGGATCGTGATCTGTTTTGGCACTGTATCAAACTATGTTGGAAACTTTATCTTTGAACTTATTTGCTTCCGCTTAATTTATCAAACTCGGTTTGTAATAACTTTCTATTCGTACTCTGATGATGAAACGTATCTGTGAACTTTATGTAATATGTGGCATGTATGTTGAATCCTGTACGATCTTGGTTGTTGTAAATCGTTTATCGAGACCCGTCGTGGTACTCGACGGACTACCGGGTTTATATGGGTTCAAGTATGACAGTGCGACCGCTTGCGGATTGCCATTGTACTTGTATTCTTATAAATTGGTCGGTTCTGCGACAGCTGGTATCAGAGCAAGATTCAACGTTAATTGTCACAAGTGTATTTAAAACAAAAGTTTTTGTTTTCCAAAAACCCTTCTCTAGCAACTAATAGTCAAATAATAGATATTTGAAATCTAAAGTGTGCCATTGATCACTTTCCTTATGCCCAAATTAAGGACTATTAGGTGTCTATTTAAGTACTAACATGGGGGTTTTTACTTCGTCGTCCATACGGCGTGCTATAGTATGGATGCCATTCACTTGAGTGGTAATGTATGGATCAAATGCCTCTACGCCAAGGTAAGATGAGAGTATGACCGTAAGATGTGAGCGTGCGGTCGGGAAGAGTTAGCTTTGGTACGACTATGTATACATGATTGCATGTGTATACGGTACGTATTTAATTGTGGGTTTAAATTCTTGTCGGGTAGATTGATATGGAAGTATATGTATGGGTATACATATATGGAAGTATTTACAATTACATTCTGCATATTCATTATGGGTTTAGGGCTGAAATGAAATTTTATGCAGGTACACTAACAACGAAACGTGTAGCTCGACTAGTTACGCTATTTATGAGAGAACGTATGTATGCCACCGTGTCTACCGTTAGAAACAAATTTTTCCTAAGTTTGTGAGGACGTACGGCACGAGCATGCATCATGTTAAAATACCATTCACCTAATTACATTTGTTCCTCCCCTTATAAAATTCTTACTCGGTTATGTAACTCTTATCCATTACGGCATTGTCTCACCAAGGGGTACATGTTAATGGTGCAGATGGCACGCACCAAGCAGACTGCTCGCAAGTCCACCGGAGGAAGAGCTCCTAGCCGTCAGCTTGCTCCACGTACCCGTCAACGTCACACGTTCCTTGGAGAGTTTGGGATGCCTACACTTTTGTGGAGAGTGCTCAGCTATGTAGGTTATCCTGATGGAATGGAACCCCGCTACTTCTGGGCGAATGAGCGGTTGGGAGAAGGTCTCTTAGTTACTGTGGAGGCCGTTGTTCGTCCCCGAGGTGACGATTCAGAGTGGACAGGCTGGTGCTATGAGTCGACTGGCAGGACTGCTGAAGAAGCAGCTGGTAGGGCAGCTTTTGGGATCTTGAGGAATATCATGGATCGTTTTCCTCAGGAGCTAGCAGCCGCTTTGGTTGGAGTCTTTCCAAGAGGTAATCCCTCCACTGACTCATGGCAGCAGGCAAGAGGAAGATCTTTAGAAATTGGTGCAGCAGAAAGGCAGAACAGCGATAACCCTGCAATGAGTGCCATGTTCGCAGTGATGAGAGTGTTGGATGGAGTTGAAGGTAGCCTCAGACGTGTGTCTGGTGCTCTTGGTCATGCCCACGAGGACCGCCGTCAGCTTCAGAGGGAGCACGACGCCGAGATTGAGAGGCTCACTGAAGAGATGACTCGGTTAACTCACCAGCGGAATGCAGCTTGGTCTAGGGAAGATGTCCTGAGGGCTCGACAGTTTGAGCTGGGACAGCAGCTGGCCAATGCGGAAGAATACAACGATAATCTGCATGAAGAGGTTCATCTACTGCACAATCAGCTCCACCCTTATGTCCCACCTGGAGCCGCAGAAATGGATCTAGAGGGATACGAGGAAGAAGAAGAAGAAGTGGCACCTGAAGAAGAAATAGAACCTGGGGAAGGAGATGACTCTGCGTCTGACCTCAATAGTGATCATGATGAGGATTAGATTGCTTAGCGTGTAGTGGGAAGACTAATGTATCACCTCTATTTATGTAATGGACCTGTAGTTCCAAGTTGGCACTAGTAACCAGACTATCATGTAATGTTGATCGCACGTTTGGATGAACGTCAATGCAATTCCTGTACTTTGTCGTGAACCACACTTTAAAATTGCATGCGTTATGAGCACGATAAGTGGTCAAATTGGTGATGTCATGTTGCGAGAAAGAATTATTATGCCTCTGTTTTTATTGTGATTTTGAGAATTTTCTCCAGTAATTTCAGTTTGGCATGAGTATCTAATTCATCTGCAATCTCTTGGCATCAACCAATAATCACTTATTGTTGCAACTTCGCAGATGACGCGTACCCGTGCAGGAGCTAGTAGCAGCCAGGATGGCAACCATGATGACTTGCCACCCCCACCCCCACCGTCTGCTCAGGAGTTCTTTGCCCAGTTCCTGGGTAGCCAGAGGACAATGGAAGAAGCTTTGCGCCTCATCGCGCAAAACACTGCTCGAGGCCACCCACAGCAACCAGGGGCCGAGCCAAATCAGCACAGTTCATTCAAGGAGTTTCTGGACACGAAGCCGCCAATCTTCAAGGTGGCTGAGGAACCACTGCAGGCCGATGAGTGGCTGAATACCATCGAGCAGAAATTTCGTCTGCTAAGGGTCACAGAGCACCTGAAAGCAGAATATGCTTCTCACCAATTACAAGGACCAGCAGGAATCTGGTGGACGCACTTTCTGTCGTCTCTGCCTGCTAATGCGAGAGTGACCTGGGATCAATTCAAGTTGGCTTTCAGGGGACACCATATTCCCCCAGGCCTAATGCGCATGAAAGCAGCAGAATTTATGAGGCTCACTCAGGGAACCAAGTCACTCACAGAATATATGCACGCATTCAACAACTTGTCAAGATATGCTCCAAGTTTCGTGGATACTGAAGAGAAAAAGATTGAGAGTTTCAAGCGAGGGTTGGGTACCAAATTAATGAAGACGATGGCAAATTCTCGATGTGCCACGTACAATGAGTTTATTAGCGATGCCTTGACCCAAGAAAACCACAACAACATGCATGCAGTTGCTAAAGGTCGCAAGAGGGCCTATGAGGCCGGTGCATCCGGATCTTTCCAGTCAAAAGCGCCTATCGCAGCTAGGCCACAATTCCGTCCACCTGCACCTAAGTTCAGGCCTCCACCACCGAAAGCTCAGAATAACAGGCCACAGAAACCATTTCGTAAGGCGTTCACTATTGCCTTACCAAAAGGGAATGGTAATCAGGACAGCTCCGCCGGATTCAGAAGCAATCAACCTTGTTTCAACTGCAACCAACTGGGTCATTGGTCCAAGGAGTGCCCCCACCCCAAGAGGAATGGCAACCCAAATCAGAACAATCAGAGGCAGGTGAATGCCAGGGCACGTCAGGGACAAGTGCATTATACTGCTGTGGAGGAGGTGCCCGCCGGAGAAGTTGTCACGGCTGGTATGTTTCTTGTCAACAAGCACCCCGCTGTTGTTTTATTTGATTCAGGAGCTTCTCATTCATTCATGAGTCAAGCATTTGCATCTAGACATGATCAAGAAATAATAGAAGTAAGTAAAGGGGGTTTTAACATAAGTTCAGCAGGGGGAACAGTTACTACCAAAAAGATAGTCAAAAATGTACTCATCTTGATACAAGGGAGGGAGTACACAACAGATTTGATAATATTGCCGGGGTTGTCGATAAGTGTAATCTTAGGCATGAATTGGATGAAGTATCATGGTGCTCTTATTGACACTAGCACCCGTACCATTATGTTGAGAGAACCCACGGGAGGGAATGCTTTTCTAGTTCCACTCTCCCGCGAATTCGAACCCCAACATCTAGCCTGTGCTATCCAAGCCACCACCATATGTGATATTCCCGTGGTTTGTGAGTTTCCGGATGTATTTCCAGAGGAATTACCAGGTCTACCACCGGATAGGGACGTGGAATTTAAGATTGAATTAGTGCCAGGTACCGCACCCATATCCAGAAGGCCCTATAGGATGCCACCCAATGAGTTAGCAGAACTTAAGGTTCAATTGCAAGATCTATTGGACAAAGGTCTTATCCAACCTAGCTCATCTCCGTGGGGATGTCCAGCACTGTTTGTGAAAAAGAAGGATAAGTCACTGAGGATGTGTGTTGATTACAGACCGCTCAATGCTGTGACCATCAAGAACAAATATCCGTTACCCCGCATCGACATCTTGTTCGATCAGCTAGCAAAGGCAAAAGTATTCTCCAAAATTGACTTAAGATCAGGTTACCATCAGATAAAGATCAGACCGGAGGATATACCCAAAACTGCTTTCTCTACTAGGTACGGCTTATACGAGTATTTGGTTATGTCATTCGGACTAACAAATGCTCCAGCCTATTTCATGTACCTAATGAACTCGGTATTCATGCCCGAACTGGATAAGTTCGTGGTCGTGTTTATCGATGACATATTGATTTATTCAGAAAGTGAGTCAGATCACGAAGAGCATCTGAGGATTGTCCTATCCAGACTGAGGGAGCATAAGCTATATGCCAAGTTTAGCAAATGTGAATTTTGGATGAGCAAAGTACCATTTTTAGGTCACATTTTATCGAGAGATGGAATCTCAGTAGACCCATCCAAAGTACAAGAGGTCATGGATTGGAAAGCCCCAACTTCGGTGCATGAAGTTCGGAGTTTTCTAGGGTTAGCAGGATACTATCGCCGATTTATTCCAGATTTCTCAAAGATAGCTAAGCCTATGACCAGACTACTTCAGAAAGATGAGAAGTACAAATGGACACCAGAATGTGAAACAGCTTTTCACACCCTCAGAACTTTGTTGACTACCGCACCAGTGCTAGCACAACCAGACATTGAGAAGCCTTTTGATGTATTTTGTGATGCATCAGGAATAGGTTTGGGATGTGTACTTATGCAAGAAGGGAGAGTAATTGCATATGCCTCTCGGCAACTGAGAAAACATGAAGTCAACTACCCTACACATGATTTGGAACTTGCAGCCGTTGTCCATGCATTGAAGATATGGAGACATTACTTGTTGGGCAATGTATGTCATATCTATACTGACCATAAAAGCCTCAAGTATATCTTTACCCAGCCAGAACTGAACATGAGACAACGTAGATGGTTGGAATTGATTAAGGACTATAATTTGGAAGTGCATTACCATCCAGGTAAAGCTAATGTAGTAGCCGATGCACTTAGTCGAAAGTCCCATTGCAACACAGTGGAAGCGCTATTGGAAGATGGATTCAACTTGCTACATCCTGCTGTACTACACAATATTACAATCAGTTGTTCGCTTGAGGGCAAAATCATAGAGCTACAGCAGACTGATGTAGGAATAAGTCACATCAAGAGAAAAATGCAAGAGCAAGAGACCAAACATTTTAGGTTGGACGAAAGAGGTGTATTATGGTTTGAGGACCGACTAGTGGTGCCAAAAGACCGTGAGCTAAGGAATCAAATTCTAGAAGAAGCTCACTCGTCCAAATTGTCTATCCACCCGGGTAGTAGTAAAATGTATCAAGATTTGAAAACTCATTTTTGGTGGACTAAGATGAAGAAAGAGATCGCAGCCTATGTTGCTAGGTGTGATAACTGCAGTAGAGTGAAAGCCGTCCATTTGAAAACCGCTGGATTACTTCAACCATTGCCTATTCCAGGATGGAAATGGGAGGAAATCAGCATGGACTTTATCACAGGCCTTCCAACAACGCCCCAAGGTCACGATTCAATCTGGGTCATTATTGATCGTCTCACCAAGTCAGCACATTTTGTACCAGTTCACACAACATATCACGCAGGTAAATACTCTGAGTTATATGTTTCCCAGATCGTGAAATTGCATGGAGTACCCAGGACCATAATCTCAGATAGAGGACCACAGTTCATAGCTCGTTTCTGGGAGCACTTACACCAAGCTTTGGGAACCAAGCTAATCAGAAGCTCAGCTTATCATCCGCAAACTTCAGGACAGACAGAGAGAGTAAACCAAATCCTAGAAGATTTACTTAGAGCGTGTGTTATATCTTCAAAAGGTTCATGGGAGAAATGGTTACCTTTAGCGGAATTCTCCTATAACAACAGTTATCAAGCGAGTATCAAAATGGCTCCATTTGAAGCCTTGTATGGCAGAAAGTGCAGAACTCCATTGAATTGGATTGAGCCCGGTGAAAGGAGATATTTTGGGATTGATTTTGTCAATGAAGCCGAAGAACAAGTACGTATCATCCAACAACACATGAAAGCAGCTCAATCAAGACAGAAAAGTTATGCCGATAGAAGAAGAAGACCACTAACTTTTGAAGTAGGTGACTATGTGTACTTGAGAGTATCACCCATGAAAGGTGTGAAGAGATTTGGGATGAAAAAGAAGCTTTCACCAAGATATGTAGGGCCATACAAAATTTTGGAACGAAAAGGAAATGTTGCGTACAAGCTACAACTCCCACCAGAGATGAGTGCAATCTTTGATGTGTTCCATGTTTCGCAGCTAAAGAAATGTCTTCGAGTACCGGAAGAAGCTATTGCACCCACCAACGTGCAACTTCAATCGGATTTGACCTATGAAGAAAAGCCAATTCGAGTATTAGAAGAGATGGAGAGAGTAACAAGAAGTAAGATCATTAAGTTTTATAAGGTGGTGTGGAACAATCATAGTGAACAAGATGCTACATGGGAAAGAGAAGATTATCTGCAAGAAGTTTATCCCGCCTTTTTCCAAGAATGGTAGGTCTTGCAAATCTCGGGACGAGATTTTTATAAGGGGGAGGGGCTGTAACACCTCGGGTGTTAGCCTTGCATAACTTGACTTGCATAACATGGGCATGAGCATCAAGCATTCATAAATCATCATTTACATTGGAAACATCTGATCGAAACATATGAAACATTGCTTGTTATTTCATGTTCCTTGTAACATATGCATATGATCATGTGCAAATAAATGCTAGTGTGTAATGTTGGTCACTATAACACCTTAGCTACACTTAGATTAACAAAAGGAACCTTGTTCATGAAGGCCACATTTCATGATCAAGCACTTAAGCGATATTTCATGTGTTGACCTGAATAGCTATATGAGTGACCACTGCATAAAATGATTGTGTGACCTTATGAATTGCTTAAACATGTTTAGAATATCATCATGAACAACTTTGGTATTTAGTGCTAGGGCTAGTTTGGTCATTTAGCCATAGTTTGAGTATGAATCATGATTTCAATGTGACATGTTTGACTAAGGTTGAACTAGGTGTTAGGGACCTTGCATGGAGGAGTTCACTAAAGCAAAGTTGTAGTGTTTGACATAAGGAACAACTTTTATTTTATGACATGGACTGATTTAGCTTCTAACATGCTTGAATGGGTCCCACAAAAACCAGCAAATCCAGCCTTCAACACTTAGGAAATTTTTTTCGAAGTATTTGATCAACTGGCCGACTGACAGCCAAGGTTGGGCACGAGATTACTCCGTATCTATTGCGAATTAGAGCTCGATCATTGAACAACAATTGAAGCTGGTACATAGGGCTATAAATTTCGTTTAGACGTCTTATGCTTTGGAGCGACGGATTAGCGGGAAAATCAGCGGCAAATCTCGTCGTCAGGCTCGGCCATCACGTTCTGACGTAACTGAATCGCAAATGAACATGGCCGACCGGTTTCAGGCTTTGTGCGCCGCGTGTCCCCGGCGGCGGCCACGCGTCGCCAGCGCCCTGACCGCGCAGGCCACGCCGCGCCTGGGTGCGGCCTTAACCCCGCCAGCGTCCGCCCGAGTCGCCCCGCGCTTCATTTCCATTTTCTGCTCCGTCTTCCTCGCTGCAGCGACAGCCGAGCTCGGCCCGCACCTCCGCCGTCGCCATAGCCGTCACCAGCTCGTCCTCGCTGCTCCTTCGCCACCGCAATAGCACTACCGTCTCCCCAGCACCCCGTAGCTCCTTCTAGTGCCCGCCATTCGCGTTCGGTAAGCTCCAGCCGCGTGCACAGGCTCGCCGGAGTTCCGCCGTGAGCCCCATCGTCATGGCCACGCCACCACAGCCCTCCTCCCGCTCCGTTAGCTAGCGAGCTAGGTCCGCCGTAGTACCCTGGTGCTCGTCCGAGCCTTAGATCGAGCCACCGAGGTCGTCACCGGCGTTTTGCCGTGGTCCAGCTCCGCCGCCCCGCCATGGCCGCCGCCGTAGCCGCTAGCTCCGATGAGAAGGCCACCCAAGTAGCTCAATCGCTCCGCTAAGTCGAGTAGGTCATCGTGTGATGATGTCACCGCCGGCGAACTCGCCGTCGACGAGCCGTGGCCGCGCGAGCTTGCTCAGCGCCGCCGGCTCTGTTTTTACGTCACTGACGCGTGGGTCCCGCGTGTCAGCGACTCAATATTTCAAATCCAGTTCAGTTTGAATGCAGTTTCACATGTGTTTTGTTATTTTTGTATCTTTAGTTTGGTAGCTCCTAAAATTGTGAAATAAATATTATTGTGTTGCTTAGGAAGTGTAGTATTTAAGAAAAATATGTTCTTGGTTTCAACAGTAGAAATTTCAGGAGATTTAAATAGGGATTTCAAATGTGCTTTTGAATGCATTCAAATTTGTTTATTTTATATCTAGAGTTCCTGTGCTCCAAAAATTATGAAATTTTTGTGGTAGGCTATTCTTGTTATACATGAGCTTGGATAAAAATTTGAGGACCAGTGCATGTGTAGATCTATAGTTATAGATTTTTCTTTTATAAATAGTTAATCCTTGCATGAATTTTTATAAATTAATTATAAGTCCAAAATTCATGAGATTTATTGGAGATGATACTAGTACCATATGGATGTTAAGAAAAATAAGAAATCTGTTGCTTGACACTTTTCAATAGGATTTTCCATTTATGCTATTTCAAGCCTTGCTTCCTTATCATTTTTGTATAGGATGCTCTACTTAGTAAAATGACATGAAATTTTTATAGTAGTCCTTTGATAGCATTAGTAAGGCTCTGTAAATTTTTGAGAATTTATTAAGCACATCTGTTATATATTTATTATTTAACCTAGATATCTAAATAAAATGATAAAGGCAATTTAATAAATAGTTTGGGCTTTGCCATTATATTATCTTAACTATGTTTGGTATGCTTAAACTGTTGGTAGGTTCTAGGTTGTCAAATTGTGAATGATTACATAAAGTAGAGGTGCTATTACTTTATATTGCATGTTAAATCATTTCCGGACTGATTCTAGAGTATGAGGAGTTACATGTTGAAACTGATGTAGACTGTAAAAATGGTTAATAACAAGGTTGTAGAAAATTTGATAAGCTTTCCAGAAAGTCTAGGATCACTAGATTTGGAATTGCAGAACTCCAGTTATGAGTGAAACAAGTAGATACTGTTTATGGCATAGTCGATGCTTTGTAGAAGTAGTTAAGTAGTAAGCGAGAAGAGATATGCACCTACTCAAACAACGTGATGCACTTGTTAACATATATGCATTCGTAATACTTATACCATACTCATGCATCTAGGATCGGAGGAAGAGATCACGTTGCTGGAATTCGAAGAAGCAGAGGAAGGGAACCCGCAGCAGGATCCGCAAGCCGCAGCTCCCGAAGGCGTGGAGCAGAACCCTGAAGAGCTTCCGGAGTGCCCTGACCACCGTCCTACTTCCTTTCTACGAGGCAAGCCCCGGAGCATTATAAGTCTCCCAGTAATTTACAAATGTTTAATTACATACTTATGATTGATGCATTAGGTTATAAGAGTTGAATGAAACCACTTGATGCATGTACATTCCTTGTCCAGATATTACACCTTTAACCGGTATAGGTCCAGGATCGAATATATGCTTAGCCATGCTTAGACCGGTAGAAGTCGGGTGATTTCCTGTCACCTGCGAGATATAGGTGGATACCGGAGCACGATTGGTCATAATCGTCAGTGTGGAAAAGAACCATGGTTAATGTAAATGGAGACCGGGCGGGATACTGATAGAAAAGCAACAAGGCATGGAGGTCTTGGGTGTGGATCTATCCCCGTCTGTGTCGATCAAGGACCGTACCGTTGTTGGAACTTCTGACAAGATTGAACGCATGCCTCTCACTTAGCTGGCCGGATAACTCGTTCCGACCGCGAAGCCGAGTAATTCAACTCAGGCCGGGAATCGTTCTGTTGTGCGCTCTTTCCGGGGAACGATCAGACTGAGCCCAAGGGCAGGATTGGTCTGAGCATCCTGGCATCTGGTGTTCTAGATTGTGCGGCGCAGTACGAACCCGCGAAATGTGTACCGGAGTTGTACCAAAGGTGACCTAAGACTATCGTGGCTGGTAGATCTGGGTTTGTGTTAGGAATAAATTCCCAGCTGGTAGAAATCGATTCGAATCGCCGTCTCTCCCGGATAGTGAGAAACTTGGCTAGCTCCAACATCGTAGTAACTGTGTTATGAAACATGATGGTTCGGATGAATATGGAATTACAATACCTGCTATGGTTACTATTGTATGATTCTAAATAATATACTACATGTTTGGCATAGGGTAGTTGCTAATCTAGAAATGGATAGTTATAATTAACTTGGTAAAGGAATCACAAGTGTACAAAGATTAATCGCCGTTTTCGCAAAACTGTTGTCAAGTTACGTCCACTTATACAGCCTTGCATGATCCTTGGAGTCATTTTATTTCTGGTTCATGACGGGTAAGTCTAGCTGAGTACCTTCTCGTACTCAGGGTTTATTTTCCCATTGTTGCAGATGGCACTGTGTATCATGGTTATTGCAAGAGTTGCTTCTATCCCGCTGTGGATGAGGAGTAAGCCTTGGGCAGGCTTCCTTAGTAATTCCTATCTTTGCTTTTGTGGATCGTGATCTGGTTTGGCACTGTATCAAACTATGTTGGAAACTTTATCTTTGAACTTATTTGCTTCCGCTTAATTTATCAAACTCGGTTTGTAATAACTTTCTATTCGTACTCTGATGATGAAACGTATCTGTGAACTTTATGTAATATGTGGCATGTATGTTGAATCCTGTACGATCTTGGTTGTTGTAAATCGTTTATCGAGACCCGTCGTGGTACTCGACGGACTACCGGGTTTATATGGGTTCAAGTATGACAGTGCGACCGCTTGCGGATTGCCATTGTACTTGTATTCTTATAAATTGGTCGGTTCTGCGACAGCTGTTGGGTAGAGATAACATATACGGTGTTTCTATTGGTAATTTAAGTAGTGATATAAGTTTTGAGGAAGAGCGGATAGTGACAGGTGATCCTTTCAACCAAACAACTTCATGTAGTTGTGGAATGTTCAATAGGACAGGAATATTGTGCGCACATGGCTTGAAAGTTCTTGATTTAATGAATGTAAAAATATTGACAACACATTATGTTTTAAAGAGATGGACTAGAGAAGCACGCAATGGAAGTATACAAGATAGGCAAGGAAGAAAAGTTTTAGAAAATCCAAGACATGAAGCTCAACTCAATTACAAGTGTTTGTCTTATAAATTTCTGAACTTGACATACAAAGCAGCTAGCTCTCTAGAATGTTGTTTGCTACTATACAATGCATTGGATTGCCTTGGTACACAGCTGGAGGAAAAACTAAATATTTCTTCTAGTGTGATGAATGAAAAATCATGTAATGACCAAGAAAATGTTGAGCCAAATGTGCAACAAAGAGATGACTTGCTTAGTGCTGCACAATTGAAGAAAAAGGACATTCAGTCCAAAAACTCAAGGCGAAAGAGAACTTGGATCGATAAGTTATATAAGGTGAGGCGCAAGTCGACTAAATCTTCTGTGGCAACAAAGAAGACAGCAAAGGTGTGTTGCAGCTACAATTTTAACATTTCTATATGTACTGCAATCTATAAACTAAGTAGTTGACATCTCTATATGTTGCTTTTTTTAGATCAATCTCTATATGTTGCTGTTATCCTAAACTAATTATATGTGCTTCATTGACAGCAGCAAAAGAAAAAAGGTGGTATAGAGCCTCAAGTAGAACTGGAACATGATGGCAACAACAAAGAAGTTGAGCTTCAAGAGTACGTTGTTATTGGGAATTTTACCCAGCTCATAACAACTCCAACTTTGGCAAATGTGGAGCTTCCAGATCTGTTCTAGCTTCTAAAGCTAGTTAGATAGTATTTTGGACATAGTTGACTATAGTATTTTACGGGATAACTATAACATTTTGTGTAGTATGTCACAATGCCAATCAATACAAATGTAAGTAGTTCATGGTTGTTTTTAAGCACTTGATTAGCTATGCTCTTGTTGCTACTGTTAGAAAGCACCAAGCAATAGCATAATTGAATTGCTCCAGGGACTTGTTTGTCAGCCCAAGGCTAATATTTGGATAATCAGTACTCAGCGACTTCTTGTCAATTGAAGCCTAATATATTTGAATGATTTAGTGTTATGCACGTGCTCTTTTTTTTCTTGTGCTATATTTGTTAGTACTAGCGGCAGCTGGGAAGTATATCACTGATTGATTAATTCGTGATTGATTAATTTCTACTATTATTGTTGCGGAGGTCTGTCTTCACAGTTGAGAAAAAAGACTAAGTTCCGGTCCTAGATCACTTATAACCATTATCACTCTAGATTTATGCTGGACAATAGGTGGAAGAGGTATGTTACGTTGTGACTTGGACAAGCTAAGTCACTGAATCTAGCTCCCCCACTGCCCAGTCGTGTTGGGCCAAAACACAGTAACAGACTACCCAAAAATCCGCTCGTTCGTTTTTCTCCCGCAGGCGCGCGGCTTCCTCCCGTCCGCCCCCATCCCGTGGTCGCCGGCCTCCGTCCCCACCACCACCGCCGCCCCAGGCCCGTCGCCGGACCTCCCATCTGCCGGATCGGGAGGTCCTCCGCCGCGGCTGCGGCTTTCCTCCGCCGGATCCGGATCCCGCCGCTCCGTCCTCCCCCGGCGAATCCCGCCCGCCGCCCTGTCCATCGCCGGCCGGGAGGCTCCCCGACGCCCTGTTCAACGTCGGCCAAGACTCCGCCAGCCGCTCGCCCCCGTCCCCTGCACAGCCGCTGCCGACGCATCTCGGGCGCCCCACCGTCGCGTCCTCGTGGCCTCCCCGACGCCGACGTCCATTATACGCGCTCGCCGCCTTCCATCCTCCCTGACCACAAGGTATGACGCCCTACTGTGCGAAACTGCTGCTCCCATATGAAGCTGTCTGAATAATTTCATATGTGGAACCCTGATTTGTATATCATCCTTGCAGATTATTTCTTTGGTGCACTCATGATTTAGCACCAGCCACATTGTCCTCCAACTCTGGTGACATAGGCTGTTGCTAGGGTAGCAAATCAAGAGCTAAGAATGGCGGATTCAATGGTAGCGAGCTTCTGGGGGCCTGTTACATCAACGACTGAGTTGTGCGAGGAGAATTATGCACACTCATCATATATCGCAGAATTCTACAATACCATCTCTAATGTCCCATGCGTTCTTTTGGCGCTTATTGGATTAGTGAACGCTTTCCGCCAAGGTTTTGAGAAACGGTTCAGTGTCCTTCACATATCCAATATGATACTTGCTATTGGGAGTATGATTTTCCATGCCACCTTGCAACTTCTGTAAGTTTTCTCTTAAATTGAAACTTCTTTATGTTTATGTGAAATGTCACTTTTAACTTTGTGATTACTGGTAATTACTTGAGAAACTGTTATAACTAGAGCTTATTATTTTCCCAATGCACTTGATCGAGTTCAGGTCATTATGGAATGGCCTTGTGCATTGTATTCTTGTGTTGTTTGTTTGCCATGGTATACCTTCTCTTGGTGTTATAAGTTATTAATTAATTACCTATATGTTTTTCTCTACTCCCTCCGGTCACAAAAACATGTCGGTTAAGACAAGATTTGGTCAAACCTTAATAAAAATTAGAAACATGAATAATTTTTGAATTATTGAGTTTGGAAACATGTAATTCATATTAAAAAATACTCTAGAAGTCAAAGATATGCATCAAAGACCATTAGTCAATTGTGACAAGTATTTTTTGACTGGAGGGGGTATGTATGTATTAAAGTTAGAACTGTCGATACCATTTTTGGGAAAGGGCCATTGGCATAAGGCTGGAAATTATTTCTCCATCTAGCCGTTTTGCGTATAAAACTGCACAGAAGATGAGCTGTTCATCTGTTATAAAATAAAAGTGTGTTAGCCATTAACTGTAAGGAGATTTCTAATTTATTGCTTCTAGATTTGATGCTTCATCAAGAACATCTGCATTATTTATCTTTCTTGAGTATTCATCTTTTTGCTTTTCTCTGTAGAATTATAGATATGGAACTGATCCAATGTTTCATAGTTTTTTATATATAAAAAAATTTCATTACACAGTTGGCTTGCTCCTTTTATTTTGTGCAATCTTTTCTAGTATTATATATTTTGACTCAAAACCGGAAGATATCTATCTCTTGGATTATGTGCAAATTCAGTAGATGAACTTTCAGAATATTGAGATACCTATTAAGCGGCGAAGCCAGGAAAAAACATTTGAGGGTGGGGGCATAGCAATATTAAGTTACTAGGGTCCTAAACTTGAATTTTTGAGTGACTTATATGGTGAATACACGTGCATATGGTGGGTGCACCAGGCATTTTTTTGGGGGGGGGGGTTAATTGGGTGAACTTTGCGTGCATTCTGTCAAAACCACCAAGGAACTGTTGATTTAAGATTTGTTGCTACAAGGCTACATATTTTAGCGCAATTTGTTGTGTTGAGCTGAAGGCCATTGGGTGACATGGAACATAGCATTATTGGGCTCTTTTTGTGCAATCTTTCCCTTTTTGTCACGCGCATTGCAGTTTTCACGTGCATTTGGCGCTGCACAGTGGGCTCAGGATGTAGCGTTTGCATTGGTCTTCTGTTTTTGTGCAAAAAAAGTCACAGCTTACAACAATTCTGTTACTACACATATGGTTCCATTTTTGGCAATATATTGATGCACTTGCTGACCAACACACCGATTGGCATATGTTGTGATTGTGATGCCCAAAATTCTCTGTTCTGATGTCCATTGATAAATCTCAGCATTTGTCTACCGCATTTGTTGAAAGATCTGCTTTTGTTCTATTTTGTTGTATCTGCTTCTAATCAGTCTTCATCAACAGAAGATGAGCTGTTCATCTGTTATAAAATAAAATTGTGGTTGCCATTAACTGTAAGGAGATTTCTAATTTATTGCTTCTAGATTTGATGCTTCATTCAAGAACATCTGCATTATTTATCTTTCTTGAGTATTCATCTTTTTGCTTTTCTCTGTAGAATTATTGATATGGAACTGATCCAATGTTTCATAGTTTATTATATATAAAAAAAATTCATTACAGTTGGCTTGCTCCTTTTATTTTGTGCAATCTTTTCTAGTATTGAAGGGCGGGCCTGGTGCAAGCGGTAGAGTCTTACCGCCTGTGACCGGAAGGTCCCGGGTTCGAGTCGTGGTCTCCTCGCATTGCACAGGCGAGGGTAAGGCTTGCCACTGACACCCTTACCCAGACCCCGCACAGAGCGGGAGCTCTCTGCACTGGGTACGTCCTTTTAATCTTTTGTAGTATTATATATTTTGACTCAAAACCAGAAGATATCTATCTCTTGGATTATGTGCAGATTCAGTAGATGAACTTTCAGAATATTGAGATACCCATTAAGCGGCGAAGCCAGGAAAAAACTTTTGAGGGTGGGGGCATAGCAATATTAAGTAACTAGGGTGCTAAACTTGAATTTTTGAGTGACTTATATGGTGAATACATGTGCATATGGTGGGCGCACCGGGCATTTTTTTTTGGTGTGTGTGTGTGGGGGGGGGGGGGGGGGGGGGGGGGGTTACTTGGGTGAATTTTGCGTGCATTCTGTCAAAACCACCAAGGAACTGTTGATTTAAGATTTGTTGCTACAAGGCTACATATTTTAGCGCAATTTGTTGTGTTGAGCTGAAGGCCATTGGGTGACATGGAACATAGCATTGTTGGGCTCTTTTTGTGCAATCTTTCCCTTTTTGTCACGTGCATTTGGCGCTGCACAGTGGGCTCAGGATGTAGCGTTTGCACTGGCCTTCTATTTTTGTGCAAAAAAAGTCACAGCTTACAACAATTCTGTTACTGCACAAGCTTTCTCAGGAGTGTTCTTCTACATAATGTCTTGATTGACATGAGTCCATGTGTCGGTGTTTCGTACAAGCACCGGCAAGTAAATTTATAGTAATGCGCGTTAGGCCCGGATGGTGCACTAAAGGACACAAGATTTATACTGGTTCGGGCCGAATGTCCCTACGTCCAGTCTGTTGTTGCTCGTGTTATTAGCACCGAAAAATAGTTCGTAGTAGGGGGGTACAAACGATCGAGAGAGGGACTGGTCCCAAGTCTCTGATAGAAGGATCGAAAGGATGCCAAGAGCTTGGTAGCAGCTTGACTATGTGTGTTGTGTTGTCAAGAGTCGGTCCCTTTGTTGGAGGAAGCACATCCCCTTTTATAGATGAAGGGGACGGCTTTATAAGTAAGAGGTCTAGGGTGTGTACGCTACCTAGCCTTGTTGTTCACGTCTACCAAGCCTTGTTGTCCATTCCGGTGTGTGTGAAAGGATGATAAGCGCCTACAATACTATCGATGCCACTGTAGAATGTTCAGGATGGCTACAGAGTACTGCTCCGCGTAGGGTATGGACGCTGGTACAGTGGTTTTGACTTATGAGCCTTGCCCAGCCTTGCTCCGCACGCCTTCTGGTTCCTATGAGTCTCTGTCGGAGGGACGCGGGGTCGGGGTCCGGAGTAGCGCTGTGGGCAAGGTCTTCCGATTGGAGAGGGTGTCCGGAGGCTGAAGCGAGCTCTCCGATCTGGTGGACCCGAGGGGCCGGGAAGCGGACGCCGCTCCCCTGTGATCATAACGTGGTGACCGCACATCCGTCATTTGTGGAGGACGCGAGTCCTTTCCTGGACCGTAGTGGTTGTCGCATATCTACGTCGGGTTCCGTGTCCCAGAGCTGAAGGCGGCGCCTACAACTCTACAGGGCGAAGAGCACGCACCCGCAACACTTTTCAGACTCTGCTACGTCCGGGAGGGTCTAGAGCACCCATCCCGTCGTTCCCTGGCAGTACTTTTCCTGCCGAGGCGCGGGGTATGGTCCTTGAAGCCGCAGTTGACCCGAACGTCTTGTCCTACCCTGCACCTATCATCATGAGGGAACGGGGAGAGGTTGTCAGGCAAGACGAAACCAGTCCTTGGACATCGAGTGAGGCGAGGTTCGTCCTCGGACGTCGGGCGAGGCAGAGTTCAGTCCTTATCCCTCGGGCGAGACCGAGCCCATCCCTCGGGGGTCGGGCGAGGCGGAGTCAATCCCCAAGCTCTCGGGCGAGGCGGAGCTGGCCCTTATCCCTCGGGCAAGACCGAGCCCATCCCTCGGGGGTCGGGCGAGGCGGAGTCAATCCCTAAGCTCTCGGGCGAGGCGGAGCTGGCCCTTATCCCTCGGGCGAGACCGAGCCTGGCCCTCAGGGGTCGGGCGAGGCGGAGTCTATCCCTAAACCCTCGGGCGAGGTGGAGCTGGCCCAAAGGCGTCGGGCGAGGCGGAACCAAACTCCCGTCACTCGGGCAAGAAACGCAGCGGCGCCCTTGTCCGTCCAGAAGTTTTTAACGTTCGATGGTTATTGGTTCCACCTCCTGGGGTACCCCGGTGTTAGGTCCCCGACACCATGTGCTAGAGTAGTGTGTCAACTTCTGGCACAGGTCTTTTAACAGTAGCATGCACAAAATTTATTTCCACTCTAAACCCTGAAAGCATAGCTCTCCTGCACAAAAATTCTAGCTGGCAAACAAAGATGGTTGAAATTGTCTGTAAAACATTGGTATATTGCTTAGATGTTCGGTATTCTTTCTTGTGTTCCGTTTCGGATTCTTGGGTTCATTTTGTGCAAAAAATGGTTCCTGATCTACCTCTTAAGTTAACGGCTCCCTGGACGCACCAAATACACTTTGCATGCACATGCCTGCAGAAACTACCTCAAATGCATAAATTTTGTGTTCCATTTTGGCACATATGGTTCCATTTTTGGCAATATATTGATGCACTTGCTGACCAACACACCGATTGGCATATGTTGTGATTGTGATGCCCAAAATTATCTCTGTTCTGATGTCCATTGATAAATCTCTGCATTTGTCTACCGCATTTGTTGAAAGATCTGCTTTTGTTTCATTTTGTTGTATCTGCTTCTAATAAATCTTCATCAACAGTTTCATGGAAAAAACCAAGGTAATCTAGTCATCTCTTATGATGGATGAACTGGCAGCTTCAGCCTGACCAATCATTGAGTGTATCGAATGACAAAAAACCACTAACATGTAACAATGGTTAATTTTGACCTTTGCCATATACTAAACTCAGCATAGAGAACTCATTTGAAATTGGGGCGCATCTGTTTAACTTTATATTGCCTGCCTGAAACGAGGACTAGAATCCATACTCAAAGCTCAAGGGTTTCTCTGCCTTTTAGGAATGTGAGGGGTTGTAATTTGCTGGATCATCACCTTTTGTGTGTGTTTGGGGGGGGGGGGGCACTGTACTTTTAGCATACTGGTCACTGTTGGATGTTTTCATAAACTTCCTACCTCTGTGACCTGTTTAGTCATCTTGTAGTTAATTTCCATAACGTTTACTCTATTTTGTGCAACATATCCTTTTTTGGTAACATGCTGCTTTGTCGATGTTCTGTTTTCCAGTCTACAACAGAGTGATGAGACTCCGATGGTTTGGGAGATCCTTCTTTATATGTATGTCCTTTATTCACCGGACTGGCATTACAGGAGCACGATGCCAACTTTCCTTTTCCTATATGGTGCTGCCTTTGCTGTAGTTCATTTCCTTTGCCCGGTTCCAAGTTGTATTCAAGCTGCATTACATTGGCCTCTGCTTCCTCTGCATCCCCCGGATGTACAAGTACTACATGCAGACGAAAGACGTGGCTGCGAAGCGGCTTGCAAAGCTGTGGGTTCTTACATTAACCCTTGGGACTCTCTGCTGGCTAGTTGATCGCATCTTCTGTAAGAAGCTTTCGCATTGGTACGTCAACCCGCAGGGGCACGCATGGTGGCATGTGCTTATGGGCCTCAACTCATACTATGCAAACACATTCCTAATGTTCTGTCGAGCTCAGCAACGTGGGTGGGAGCCGCGGATCACACACCTTCTTGGATTCTTGCCTTATGTCAAGGTCCAGAAACCAGAAAAGAGGGAATGATTTGTCTCTGTTGAACACTCTATTCAGTCCGCCACCAGTAAGCTAATGCCCCCCAATGTGCGCAGACAAGTTGTGGCATTTTTGTATATGGGCATCCAAATGATTATGGACTATAATGTTCTGATGTCACAATAGATTTTGGTAACTTTTGACTGACACCTGTTCTGTACCATACTTAATCATCGAACAGATATTAGTTGGTTGTGTTGGTGTCCTAGTTTTGGCCATCTTTCTTTTGGTTTCTTTGCAATTGCCTTTTGGTGCTAATAGGACTGAGTTATTTATTTATTCGTTTGTGTCGTTGAATGAAGTCCAGTTGTACTAGTTACCACTCCGCATGGAGATACATCCATCCATATGATGACCGTTGATTCATTGACTTGTGTTGCTGCCAATAGACAACTCTCCTGAGTTGAGCTGTTCTTGCTCTGATGGTTATTTTTGTATGCACTGCGTCGGAGGAAGCATGCCTGCTGGTGTCCTAGTCTGTTTATCTGGATAGGAATAATTAGTAAAAGTGTGTCTGCGGTTGGCGTAGGCTGTTTATATCAGGAAAGTAAAAGCGTGCCTGCCGGTTGGCGTAGGCTGTTTATCTGGAAATGGTTATTATGCGCTCCCATTGTTTGCACGGTATCCTACTTGTGGAAACATCTGCACTCTTTGGAGGGTTCGTGCCATTTGTGGATGTTTGGATGACTACACAGTATTCTCTCCGTACTAAAAAATTAAAGTCGTTTTAGGATAAGATTTGGGTTCAAACATTGGAAATATAAATCATGAATAACTTCTAAGTTGTTGAGTTTGGAAATGTGAAAACCATATGTATAGATTTGTCTTGAAAAATACTTTCACAAAAATTTACATATATCACTTTTTGATAAATATCTTTATAAAAATAAGTAGTCAAAGTTATGCTTTGGAGATCGTGTTGCTGTCCAAAATGACTTCATTTTTTAGTATGAGGGAGTACTATCTTTGTTTGGAACTTATAAAAGACGTATGGGGTGATTAGTTGCTTTAGTGACGGGGAGTCGGGATGGAGAGCCGATCTACGATGGTGAGATTCATACTCAAATCGTACACCCAGTCGTGTTTAGGTTGTCTTTGTTGTTGGTCTAGTATGAGATGAGATCTTGTTTGGTTGCATGCATGGATGAGAGTTTTGAGTGTATGACATATGAGCCTCTGTACCATGGGTGCATCACGCCGTCTGCGGGGGAAGTGGGAATTGAGAAGACGGAGCCATGCAGGACGGAGGGGTGGAGATGAATGAGACGGAGCAAGGAAAGGATGCGAGGCAGGCATCCAAACACGGCTAAGTGCACCAAATGGTGCTGGGATGGGGCTCAGGATGGCCTCTTGCGTGCAACCAATCACCCCGTACTGAAGCTTAGCATCATTAGGGCAGTCCCAATGCTAAAAACTATATGTAGTTTCTATACCTATTAATTTTTATAGGCACTACATATAGAAACTATGATCCAAATGGATAGTTTCTACAGAACAATTTTTTATCCAGTCATATATGTTCTCTCTCCCTTCTTTACCAACCACATCCCTTCATGTCTTGGTTCTCGTGTAGACATGATTTCTAACTTAGACCCGATTTCTATGATTTTTGCTCTCTCTCTCTTCAATAACTACCTTGCCACATCAGCAACCACATTCGTCTTCATTCGTCTCCTCTAAACTTGATGGGATATAAAGAGATGTTGTGCTTGACTCTGGGATAACCCAATCATTGGGGTTCACCGTAGATCCATGAGACCCTGAGGGTTCCGCAGTGGGCCACACAACCTTAGGAACTGTGGGGGTATTAACCCCTATACCCTTATGGCTAAGCTTGGGCTGGCCCGGATCGGTGGGTCCGGTCCACCAAAAGACGACGTGCGGCCCAGCCAACCTGTTCGGAGTCCCGCGCGAGGAGTCAAGGCGGATTTGGCGATCAATCAAGGTCCTGGTCGGTTAGAATAGGAATCCTTATCCGACCACATATGGCAATTGTAACTGGCTAGGATTAGTTTCCAGATCTGTAACCCTGCCCCCCGGACTATATAAGGCGGGCAGGGGACCCCTCTAAAAATCATCTCTCATTGACATACAGCAATACAAATCAGACGCAGGACGTAGGTATTACGCCTTCTTGGCGGCCGAACCTGGATAAAACCTCGTGTCTGTCTTGCGTCACCGTCTTGTTTATGGCTTGCGCATCTGTCTGCCGACAATCTACTACCTTGGGCATACCCCTAGGTAGACTACCGACCATATTTCGTCGACAGTGGCGCATCAGGTAGGGGGTGTGCGTACTGCTCTCCAAGCAAACAAGATGGTCATCATCTCCGGCTCTATGGCTACGCCGAACGGCCTCACGTTCACCGTTGGCCAGATCACCTGGACCACCGGCTCCGACGACTTCATCGCCATGACCTCGGGGGAGGCGTGGATTCAGTCTGCGCCGACCACTGCTTCACCTGCATCGGCTATGGCTCCGACCACGACAGATACGGCTCCGACCACGACGGATACGGCTCCAACCACGACGGATCTGGCTCCGACCATGGTACATCTGGCTCTGACCACGCCTGCATCACCTTCAGCCACACCGACAACTCGTCATCCGCTTCCCCGCTACAAAGGGAAGCAGATCGACAACATCGACCTGCTCGACTCCATTAATCGGGTCGGCACCAAACTCACTGAAACCCTAGCTCTGGTAAGTACAATTCAAAGTCAACCTAATGAGCAGGTAACCGCTCCCCACAACAGATCTACCCGACCAGCTCGGACCAGTCGTCCTGCACGACTTGGAACAGATCTCGTGGTCACATCTACTCCTGAAGGGCGCTCTGCTCGTCGCCGGCCAGCCTTCGCGATGGGTCTCCGGCTCTCCGAGTACGAAGCCTCGACGAAGAACCACCAGGTCCAGCCCTACGGCCTGCGAAATGCTGCCTCCAGCTACGCCTACAACCTACAACGCCGCTTGGATCTGTGTTTTATGCACCAACCTCGGCCGAAGCCACGCAACTTCGTCAACATGATCCGGATTGAAGATTATCAAGAAGGATCCGTCCACACAGTCCAAGAGGGCGACTCCAGCTCCTCGTCTGGCACCGCATCTAATGCATCTGTCCACACCGAGCTTCAGCATCACGAAGATGAAGGCGTCAAGTACGATCTGGATATCCCAGACCACGCCCCGGGGTTCTCACAATTCCCGTCTTTCCCGCCAAGATGAGGGGATTTGATCCATGTTGTCAGCAATGACGAACCGCCAGCAGTTGGCAAAACAGAACAAGAAAGGACTGCACGCGAAGCACGTAATATTGACCGGTTTAATCGCCGACAAATCGAAGCCAAAGCAGACCAGGAGGCACGACGCATAAGGGTCTAGCCACGTGACCTCAACGATGCTTTCGACGGGGTGGGGGACAAACAGGTCTTCAGGACTCCAAGTGCCAACGTAGCCGTCGCCATGGCAGCAATGCAATGGCTACCCAACACCCCGGAAACCCAAGCAGTTCGCGATGAAATACAAGCCTATCTGACGGCTGCTATGGCCCAGACCGCGGAGATTGTAAACCAAGCTCGGGCTCCATCCATCTCAGTCGAGTCAAGCCATAGCCGCCAGCACCCAAGTCGCTCACAGCCACTCAACTAACGTGGCTCGCGCAACAACGACCCATCAGACAACCGTCAAGGTGGAAACGGTGGCCATGATGGTGGCTAGGATGACAACCGCCATCGGGACGACAACCGCCGCGACGTCCAGGATGATAATCGCCGGGACAACCGCGACAATCGCCGCGATAACCACGGTCGCAGGGCTAATCCAGATGGCAATCGAGATCGCCGTGATGGCAATAACGATCTCCGCCATTACCTCGGTGGACGCAATCTGCGCGCTCGCATCAACCAGAGAGCCGACGATCGAGCATCCCACGAAAGTTATCACCGTATGGAATATGACACTGCCCACGGCCTGTCGGGTTTGAAGCAGTTTACTCCACACCTTCGCCAAGTCATATGGCCCAAGAATTTCAAGCTCGAGAAACTTCAGAAGTACGACGGCAAGGAAAACCCCGAATTATGGGTCATGCTTTACAAGACTGCGTGCAGATTAGCCATGGCTGACGAGCACGTCATGTCTAACTATTTCCTAGTCGCTGTTGGCCATGCGGGCCACCAATGGCTGGTCAGCTTGCCGGCGAACTATTTCGACTCTTGGCAGGAGCTCAAGCAAGCCTTCATCAACAACTTCATTGCTGCTTATGAACAACCAGGCAACAAATACGATCTGCAACAGATTCGAGATCGAAAAGATGAGCCACTGTGCGAGTACGTCCGGCGTTTCTCGGAGATGCGCATCAAGGTCCCATCAATCTCCGACAATGAGGCAATTGAGGCTTTCATTACTGGCCTCCGCTTCCACGACGCCCTAAGGGACAAGCTCCTCCGCAAGAGACCTGAATCGATCACAGCGCTCCTGGCCACCGCTAAGAAATATGCTGACGCCGATGACGCTAAAAAGATAATTATTAAAGAAGCAGCAAGGGTTCCACGCTCCGACCACCCCCCACACCGCGACGACTACCGCGGCAACCGTGGTCGGAACGACAATTTTGACCGCCGCAACCAGCGCAATGACTCCCGCGACCACTGTGACCAACGTAATCAGCGGCGTAACCGCCATGACGATTACAGGAGCAAGCGTGCTCGGGAAGACGACGGCGAGGTCAACACCATTAAAAAGGGTGGCGGACGTCGTAACTATGAAGACAACTACGCCAAAGCATTGAAAGGGCCCTGCCAGCTCTATCCTAAGTCAAACCATACCATGGAGAATTGCCACGTCCTCAAGTCTATCTACACGCGTCAACAGGCTCCGGATACGTCCGACAAGCCTAACGACGTAGGGGAACAGCGCAACGAGGATAACGACGATGATGATGCAGACCCTCGTCACAAGTACGTCAAGCCAACCAATCGCGTGCACACCATCATCGGAGGCAAAGTGTCCATCGAGACCAAACAAGAACGCAAGTTGCTCGCCCGCGCTTGCTTGAACGTGGCCAACACCAATAATCTCCTCACCGATCCGCGGCTCCCTCCGTGGTCTCACCACGAGATCTCCTTCAGCAGAAAGGACCAATGGGCCACAATACCTGAGCCAGGGCGTTTTCCCCTGGTCCTCGATCCTTATATCAACAAGGTTCAGTTCGATAGAGTACTGATCGACGGCGACAGCTCCATCGATATACTGTTCAAGAATAGTCTGCCCGCCCTAAAGATAGCTCAGGCGGACCTCAAGCCGTACGAGGCACAGTTCTGGGGTGTTCTCCCTGGACAGAGCTCTACACCTCTCGGGCAGATCATGCTACCTGTGCAGTTTGGGACCCCGGACCACTTCCGCACCGACTACGTCAACTTCATGGTCGCCGACTTCGACGACACCTACCATGCTATTCTTGGTCAACCGTCGCTCACCAAGTTCATGGCCATACCTCATTACAGGTATCTGGTGCTCAAGATGCCTACCGAGAAAGGAGTTCTAACCCTCCGAGGCAATGTGTACACAGCTTATACCTGCGAAGATGACAGTTTCAAAATAGCAGAGGCTTACGACCTCTCTATTCGCATGGCCAATACTGTGCTCGATGCCAAGAAGACCTCGACCGACCACCAGGAGATCCTGAAGCTCGAGGCTCCATGCAAGAACATCAAGTCCAAGGAGCACAAGGTGATCTAGCTAGTCAACAGTGATCCCAGCAAAACGGCCCTTATCAGGGCCAACCTGGATCCCAAATAGGAAGACGCGCTCGTCAGGTTCTTGAGGAGCAACATGGATGTGTTCGCATGGAAACCTACTGACATGCCCGGTGTACCTCGGAACTTGATTGAGCACTCCTTAAATGTCAACGGCAAGGCCAAACCTATCAAGCAGAAGCTACGATGGTTCGCTCGTGACAAAAAGGAGGCGATTAGGGTAGAAGTTACACGGCTTTTGGCAGCCAGATTTATCAGAGAAGTGTATCATTCGGAGTGGTTAGCCAACCCGGTTCTTGTACGCAAAAAGAATAATGAATGGAGAATGTGCGTTGATTACACTGATCTCAACAAACACTACCCTAAGGACCCCTTCGGCTTACCTCGCATAGACGAGGTCATAGATTCAACCGCCGGTTACGAGCTCCTTTCCTTTCTCGATTGCTACTCTGGTTATCGCCAGATCGCTCTCAAAAAGGATGACCAGATCAAGACATCTTTTATCACGCCCTTCGGCGCCTACTGCTACACGACCATGTCGTTCGGGCTAAAGAACGCTGGGGCTACCTACCAACGCGCTATACAAGCTTGCCTCAAAGACGAGATAAAAGATGACCTCATCGAGGCTTATGTTGATGATATAGTTGTCAAAACCAAGGAAGCTCATACCCTTGTTGACAACCTGGAACACACCTTTGTAGCCCTTAATACATTCCAGTGGAAGTTAAACCCAAAGAAGTGCATCTTTGGTGTTCCTTCTGGCATACTACTCGGCAACGTCGTCAGTCACGACGGCATACGCCCTAACCCGGAGAAGGTCAAAGCTGTCTTGGACATGAAGCCGCCCAAAAAGGTGAAGGATGTTCAGAAGCTTACCGGATGCATGGCCATCCTCAGCCATTTCATATCAAGATTAGGCGAAAAAGGATTACCGTTCTTTAAACTACTCAAAGCATCCGAAAAGTTTGAGTGGTCGGAGGAAGGAGACGCTGCCTTCACACAGCTAAAACAATACCTTACGTCACCTCCGATCCTCACTGCTCCAAGAGAAGATGAAATACTCCTGCTATACATTGCGGCTACTAATCGAGTGGTCGAGCAAGACGAGCCCAGCCATGTCTACAAGGTACAGCGACCAATCTATTTCATTAGTGAGGTACTCAATGAGTCCAAGACCAGGTACCCACAGATTCAGAAGTTGATCTACGCCATATTGATAACATCCCGAAAGTTGAAACACTACTTCGACGGATATCGTGTGGTGGTCATGACTGAGTACCCTCTGCGAGACATCATTAGCAATAAGGATGCGAATGGGCGCATCGTCAAATGGGCAATGGAGCTATGCCCCTTTTCCTTAGAGTTTGCAAGCCACACTACAATCAAGTCTCAGGCACTCGTCGATTTCATCGTCGAGTGGACAGACTTAAGCACGCCTGCCTCTCCCGGATCCGATGAGTATTGGACGATGTACTTCGACGGCTCTCTCAACATTGACGGTGCAGGAGAAGAGTCCTTTTCATGTCACCATCCAAGGAGCAGCTTCGGTACATCCTCAGGATTTATTTCCCAGCATCTAATAATGCCGCCGAGTACGAAGCATGCTTACATGGTTTGTGCATTGCGGTTGAGCTTGGCGTTAAACGTCTCTACGTCTACGGAGACTCTGCTCTGGTCATTAACCAACTCAACAAGGACTGGGACACAACTAGCGAAAAGATGGATGCATACTGCAAATTGATCAGAAAGCTGGAAGGCAGGTTCTATGGCATCGAGTACATACACGTGGTCCGGGACAAGAATCAAGCAGCGGATGCACTGTCAAAGTTAGGATCATCCCGAGCAAAAATCCCACATGGCGTATTCGTCCAAGACCTGCTCACGCCTTCCATCGAAGAGGAAGATTCCATGGCAGACAAGCCTCCAAACCAGCAATTGGTGGCTACGGTTCCGGCGTCAAGCACCGCCGAGCCCCCTTCGACCACTCATGAGCCCGACTGGAGAATACCTTTCATCAAGTACCTAATAGATGGCAGCGGTTACACTGATCGGACAGAGAACGAGCGCCTGATGCGTCGCAGTAAGCAGTACCTACTCGTCGATGGCAAGCTATGGCGCAAGAACGCAAAGGAGGAAATCTTGATGAAGTGTATAACCCAGGAGGATGGCGAACGTCTCCTGGACCAAATCCACTCTGGCTCCTACGGCAACCACGCGGCCTCAAGAATGCTGGTCGGCAAGGCTTTCCGAGCAGGGTTCTATTGGCCGTCAGCAGTAGCCGACGTAGAGAAGCTAGTCCGCCACTGTGAGGGTTGCCAGTTCTTCGCCAAGAGAATCCACGTACCAGCACATGAGATCCAGACAATACCAGCCTCCTGGCCCTTCGCATGCTGGGGACTGGATATGATCGGGCCTTTCAAACCGGCTCTAGGGAAATTTACATGCGTCTTTGTGCTGATCGATAAATTTTCTAAGTGGATAGAATACATGCCTTTGGTACAGGCATCCTCAGAAAAGGCTGTCATGTTCCTCGACTAGGTCATCCATTGTTTCGGCATACCCAACAGTATCATCACCGATCTGGGTACTCAGTTCACCAGGAACGCTTTTTGGGACTTCTGCGATGAAAGGAGCATAGTAGTAAAATACGTCTCGGTGGCGCACCCTAGAGCTAATGGACAAGTCGAGCGGGCAAATGGCATGATCTTGGACGCGTTGAAGAAGAGGATGTATAGAGAAAATGACAAAGCTCCCGGAAGATGGCTCAAAGAGTTACCAGCCGTGGTCTGGGGACTCAGAACTCAGCCCAGTCGTAACACCGGCGTCTCGCCATACTTTATGGTTTACGGCGCTGAGGCAGTCCTCCCTGCAGATATAGTTTTTAGATCAGCACGGGTAGAGAACTTCGACGAAGGCAAGGCCAATGAAGTACGGGAGCTAGAAGTGAATAGCGCAGAAGAGAAGCGGCTTGATTCTTGTGTACGTACGACCAAATACCTTGCTGTTTTGCGCAGGTACTACAACAAGAACGTTAAGGAGCGGTTCTTTGTGGTCGGGGACCTGGTCCTGAAGTGGAAGACGAACCAGGCTGGTGTCCATAAACTCGCAACCCCATGGGAGGGGTCCTTCATGATCAAGGAGGTCACACGACCAACGTCTTACAGGTTAGCTCACCTGGACGGTACGGACGTACCAAACTCATGGCACATCGACAAGCTTAGACGTTTCTATGCTTAACTACTGAGAAATGTACCCCTCTTGTACTTTCGATTTACTTCAATAAAGCTATTATGATTTTTCCGACCACTCTAATGTGTCACTTCGACTTTTATGGTTATTCTAACTTAGCCAGTAAAAGCCGACCACCACTCCTTCTATGGTTTTCGGAGCAGGACCTGTCTCCGGTTCCTCCCAACACGTGCATGGGATCCGCTCTCTACATTACGGGTGATCGGCAGGTTCCCCTTGGTTTGACTTGTCTGCGTCTGCATGTGCACAGGTCACGCACCTCACACTCCGACCACATGGCAAACTAGGGCCGTACAAACTTTTTGGGATGATGTGTCGAGCAAAATGGTACAACTAAACAGAACATTATCATGTTCTCACTTAGTTACACCAACAAAAGTTTCAAGCTTAAATACGTTTTATACAAAGCAAACAAGCTTATAATGATATACAGTTACGTTATTACAAGCTTGCCTAAAGAGGCCCAAGTTTACAATAACACAACTATGTCCTCCTTCTACAGCTCTAAGCCTATTACATTGGCTGGTCGGGGCGCGTGGCACCTACTGCTCGCTGCTTCCGATATCCTACTCGAGTCTCGAGGGCTCTTGTGTTAGTCGAGCTGAAGGGGATGGCCCCGCCGATGCCTGGCTGGTCGAGGCCGCAGGCTTCGTCGGTTGGCTTGCAACTGATGGCGTTTCCAGCTGACTTGTCGATGGCGTATCTTGTACAGGTGCTGTCCCACCTCCACACAAGTTAATGTCACCAATTATCTTTGACGACAGGTCCAGCTGGGCCATCCGAAGCTCCTCCGCCTTGTTTGGGTCTACCTCCTTTGGGTATCCAGCCTTCAGGCGCTTGAGATCGATCAAAGGGTAGTGGGCACGCACCATGCTTAGCACATGGGCACCCGTGTACTCACCCGCCTCCTTCACAAACTCTTGGAACCATCCACATGCTTGTCTGCATCTCTCGATCAGTCCGAGCTAGGGCATCCTTGGCTCTTCCTCTGTGAGCATCGGGTCGATAAGGTCGAGGACGGGCAAAATGCCAGTTGCCACTTCCTGGCACCGTTTCTTCCATGTGTCCCGATCCTCGGTGGCCTCGAGGCATCGTGCTTTCCAGCCATCACGCTCTTTCATCATGGCTTCTAGATGCCTCTTGGCATTGACTTTTAAAACTGCACACCGTACAAGACATCAAATGTAACGGCACGACAAGATAAGGCGGGCAACAGAATGAGAACGGTGGTCTGGAATACTTACTCTTCAGTTCCTCCTTCATTTTGGTGGTGTGGTCCTAGAGTTGAGACTGGTTGCGCGCCAGTTTCTCGTTGTCCTCCTTTAGGTGACCACACTCTGCGGTCACGCAGCTATTCTCCTCTTGGAGGCGGGTTACCTCAGCTTCTAAGCCTGCATTACAGCTGTCACTACCAACAACGCAACAACACGTGTCATACACTTGCTATGATAAAATGACAACTTACTTGTTTTTTCTTGTTCTTTGTTATTGAGCTGGCCGACCAGGTTCTGGTTCTGTGCTTCTCGCTCTGTCCTCTCCTGGTCGGTGGCTTCAGGTTGGTGGCGCAAGCGTTCCACCTCGGCCGCCAGTTCTCTATTGTTCGCCGTGATTCCCTCAATCTGGTCGAAGCACCTCTTTCGATACTTTGCGGTCTTCATCAAGTCCTGCATATAAATAAGCTAAGTCAGACAGTTTGACTACATAACAGGGTCAAGTGGTCAAGCCAAACATACCTGGACTTCTGTCACCAGGCGCTTTGCCGCTCGTTCAACTTTTAGGGTCTCTTCGACCTCTGGGATTTCTTCATGCATAACCCACTCGTCGTTCTACCAGTGCGACACATATACATGTTGTCGTTTGTCTTGGGGACGGCCTAGGATCTCTTCGACTTCGTCCTCTTTGGCCTCTTGTTCAGGGGGTGGCGCTGGTCTGGAGTCTGTAGTCTCCGCGACCACTATGGCTTTCCCACGAGCCGTAGCATCGGCAAGCGTGCTCTGTGCCAACTTCGGTTGCTGCTCCTCGGCTTGGTCTGGTTCCCTTGGCGCCATGGTATCTGCCTCAGCAGGGTTAGTGCTCGGAGCACTTGTACTTTGCTCGGCTGTCTTCTCGACCAGCTGCTCGGGGACTGTCGTCTAGCCGCTCGTCTGCTGAGGTTCTGGCGGAATTTCTTCTACAGGTTCCTCCGCAGTCGGCTGCTGAGCAGTTCTTTCCACCAGTACTGGCGAAGCCATGCCACACCCGGCTAGCTGGTCGGGATTTTCGGTGGACGTCGACCTAATATACCAGAGAAAAGTTCAGAAGACAATAGTATTCAATACAAATTATAAGCTTACATCAAAGTTACAGATACTTATAGCTTGGAAGCACGGAATGCTCCACGTGCTCGGTGGGTTCCACCGGGTCTTTTTCCACCACCGGTACTGGCGCCGGGGTTTGGTGCTCGACACTTCCCCCGCTTGTCCTCTATGTTGCAGTGGTCGGTGATGCGATCACTGCTGGCACAGAGGAGTCACCCTGCTCTGTCGACCCCATTTGTCTCCTCCTCTTTCGAGGGATGAGTCAGAAGATGACTGCATCCTCTGTTTCATCGTCTGAAAGGGGGAAGATGGCCTGGCGACATTTGTTGGCAGCCGGCCGCTTGCTAGCAGCCCTGGCCATTGCATCCTTCCCAACCCCGAGTACCGCCCAGTCAACGTCTTCGGTCCTGGCACTAGCCTGGGCGGTTGAGCCAGCAATTTGCGGCCAATCCACACCAGGGGGCGGAGACACGAACACTGCTGCCCGGTCACGACCATTACTCTGGGAAACATAAAGGAGACAACAGTCAATTTTTTGTTACAACATAATTCTACAGGTACAAGGAAGCATCATTTACCTTTGGGGGAGGTCGGGCCAGCTTGAAGGCGTGCTCGATGTCGTTTAACCTGACATAATTGGGATCGGCTAGGTTGAATAGCTCCCCAATTCTGGCCTTGACTTCTATCTTGTCGAGCGCCTCTTTTCTGGTCCTCGTTGGATCTGCACTCCCCTAGTACTCGAAGCCATGATGCACCCTCTTCTGGCAGGGCTGGATCCTTCGGCTGATGAAGTTCCCGACCACGCTTGGACCATCCAGTTTTCCCCATGGGATCATCCTGAGCAGTTCTGTGATCTGCTCCAAGTGCTCAGGCTTCTCCGACCAGCTGTTCTTCTTCTCTGGAATCAACCCCACGTCGTACAGGGTGATTGTGTTCGGCTCTTCGTGGATGTAGAACCACTTCTTGTACCATTCGTCCAGTGAGGTGTTCTAGGGGCAGTGTAGGTACTGGGCCTTCATACCGTCACGTAGATTGAGGTATACACCTCCGGCTATCTTCGAGCCGCCGCTCCCTTTCTTCCGCAGACAGAACAGATAGCGAAAGAGGTCAAAATGGGGCTGGAAGCCACCATAAGCTTTGCAAAGATGGATGAAGGTGGAGACAAGAAGAATCGAGTTGGGATGCAGATTGCAAATCCCAATCTCGTAATACAAGCAGAGCCCCTGAAGGAAAGGGTGCACTGGAACCCCAAAACCCCGCTTGAAGAAATCCTCGAAAACCACAATCTCACCTAGTTGTGGATCGGGGAAGCTTTCTCCTTCCGGCGCACGCCATCCCGTGAGTGCCTTGTTGTGGAGCACTCCCATGGCGATGAGGTCTTCGATGGTCTGCTCATTGCTCCTTGACTTCCACCACTCCTTCGCCATGACTCCGCCTTTCTTCTGGGCATCTCTCTTCGCCATTAATCTGCCCTTGCTAAGGGGGTGGATGCGGTGGAGGGGGGATTGGTGATGATTTTTGGAGGAGTAGGGTTCGGCAAGAGGAACAAGAAGGTTG